>NC_057808.1:503138383-503438383 GCF_018294505.1 Triticum aestivum
GGCATCCTGGGGGCACGACTGGGGCGTTTTTTTGGCGCCGGCGCAGAAAAAGTCGCCGGGGGGGGTCTGTTGGGGACGCGGCTGGATATGCTCTGAGCCTCTCGTCTTTTGTCTATGCAGTGGTAGTTAAGAGTAACTCCAACGGACCGACCCAAACGGACGGCGATTTTGTCCGTTTGGGTCGGCCAGGCGGACACGAACGTCCACTTCCGTGTTTCGGTCGGCGCGTGCGCCCAACGCTGGCGCGACCCATTTTGACGGTGCTAGAAAAAAAGAATGCATGCATATTTAAAATAAAAAATTAATTAAACATTAAAGCCGGCCACGAAGGCCGGCGGGAGTCCACGCGTTCACATTTGCATTTAAGAAAAATAAAAATAAACTAAACTACGAGGCGGTACGCTGCCCTAGGCGTCGTCGTCATTGTCCTCGGGGTCCGTGAGGTCGATGAGCGTCGGCGCCAGGCCGGCCCAGGAGAACGTCGTGTTCCAGAGCGCGTTCATGTCGGGCGCAGGCTGTGCCGCCGCCTGGCGCGCCTCCTCCTCGGCCTTGCGCTACTCGTCCTCGGCATCGTGCTCGAGCATCTCGAGGTACTCGCCGTTGCGGCGCTCCTCGGCCAACCGAATCTAGCGCCAGTGCTCGAGGTACGCCGCCTCCTGCACTGGCGTCGCCCCCATCCAGACCGGCGGCGCGCTGACCCACTCGGGCACTACTCCCGTCCAAGAGTAGCGCTCGATGGGGACGGCTCCGGCTCCGGCTCGGCTTTCCCAGGGGACGGCGCGGTCACCAGCGGCAGGACGCAGTCGCCCGCCACGAAGAGGGCCATGGCCTGCGCCATGGCTGCCTCGTACGCCGCCTCCTCTTCCTCGGCCGCCGCCGCCCTGTGCCGCTCGTCCTCCTCGCTCTCCCGGTAGACCGCCGCAAGGGCAGCCTGGTAGGCGGCCTCCGCCGCCAGGTCCTCCTCGCGGACGACGAGCGGGGGCGGTGGCACGGTGCGGTCAACTTCGCGGACGCCGCGTCGCCTCGCCTCCTCGTGCTCGAAGGCAAACCAGCGCGCCCAGTCGGGCGAGTCAGAGGTGTAGGCGCGTCGCGACACTGCTCGGGCGTCAGGAGCGCCCGCCGGCGCCGCACCTCCTGCGCGTGCGCCCTGGCCGACCGCGGGGCCGCCGGCACCGGGATCCTCTCCGGATCCAAGTGCCAGTCGTGCGGCAGGGTGGCGTCGGGGTACGGGAGAGGCACGCGGTGCTGCCAGTGCCACTCCGCCTGGTGCACCTGCACGTTGACGCAATGCCTCGGCCGGCGAGCTGGCGCCAGCGGAGGCGGGAGAAACTCCGGGGGAAAGGGGATGGCGGGCGACTTGCCCTTGGCCTTGCTGCTGCTGCCGGAGCTAGAGAAGAGCCCCCTTTGGCACGACTGGGGTGGCTAGGGTTGGCTAGGGTTTGCCGGCGACGGGGGAGCGAGTGTGGCTAGATGGGGACGGGGGCTGGGTGGATGAGGACGGCCCCGCCGCACGGTCGGCTTAAAAAAGGACGACCGCCGACGCTGACGCATGGGCCCGAGGTCATAAATTAAGCTGACCAGGTGGGTGGCGGGCAGTTTGATGACCGCCAGGTGGGGCCGTGGCGGACACCGAGAAGGCGCGCGTGGCGTCCGTTCCGCGTCCGCGCGACGCATTTAGGGTGCAAATTTGGACCGCAAATGCGTCGGCGCGGACGCGAAGCGGACTCGATTTGGGTTTGGGTCGGCGTGTTGGCCTCCTTTTTTGTCCGCGTCGACACAAACAGACGGCGGCGGACGAAATGGGTCGCCCCGTTGGAGTTGCTCTAAGTATTTATCAAATCTCTCCTACTTAAAAAGGAATAGGCAATCGGCGGTGAATCGCTGAAAATTGTAAATGTATATATAGACATGATTAACGTCGAACCACTGTCGCGGTTGGACCCGGCAAATCCCTCGGTAGGATATCGTAACTAGCCGATTGGACTGGATGGTAACAGAAGCAGGGATTACCCAGGTTCGGGCTCTCATGGTGAAGATAATACGCTATTCTTGCTCGTGTATATTGTGTTGGTGTGTGTACAAAGTACGGTAAAGTATCAAGGGATTGTTAGCTATCTATCGACGAGCCCGACTCCCTGCCCATATAGTGTATATATACCGGGGTCCTACGATACAGATCCTAGTCGACTACGTCGGTGGAGATAGAGTTCTCCACAGCTTCGGTATCTCCAGCTTGTACGTCAAGTCTTCCAGAGTCTTTGTATAATCTGCCATGGGCCACCCAATGTGGCCTACGACGAAACCAACATAGGGGTCCTCAGCCCAGCCCATCAGGTTGGGAACCGACGTGGTGAGAGACCCCACAGCCGGTGTCAGTGTCAAAACCAGCAGACCTCGGGGTAGGGGGTCCCGAGCTGTGGATCTCAGACAGATGGTAACAAGAAAAGTGAGACGATGTTTTAACCAGTTTCGGGCTCTCTTGATGGAGGTAAAACCCTACGTCCTGCTCTTGTTTATATTGATATATAGATGTATCGAGTAAGAGTTGATATACCTCAAGATCGTAAGATGTGGTCTAACTCTAGGGCTAGGTGAATGATATTGCGTTGATGTCCCCTCTGCGGGCTAAACCCTACGGCTTATATACACGCCAGGTAGGGTATCTAGATATAAGGCGGCGGGAGAAGTTTTGGCGTATACAACAAGTCTTTGGTGGATGTAGTCTTGATCATGCCTCCTGCGTACAGCCTCCGGAGTCCATCTTGATAAGAATAAGGGTCGACTAGCCCAACCCGAGAAGCATGGGCTGACTACGTTGGTACCCCCTAGTCCAGGACACCGTCAGCCGGGACACCATCAATAGACCCTAAACCGGTCTTCGAGCTTGGCTACACCTTGTCAACTCCGAGCTACAGGCAATCTTCTTTTGTTGGTTTTAAACGGGTTCAAAGAAACGTCCCCCAACAATGTCTTTACGTAGCTGGCCTCCAGATATCGAGCTGCCTCCGAAGTGTCTCAAACCACCTCGGCTTTGAATTTGTTGAAGAAGATAATCGACCAACACAGAAGAAATGTTTCCCGCACAGCTGGCCATTGGCGGGTCGAATTCCCGCGATGCGTCTCCAAAAGTCATTATGTCCGGTCATGTTAGACCACACCGCTCTTATCCAGTAGCGATGGGACATGTCAACATTGAAGTGACAATCAACCTGACATGAGGGAGTGGGCAAGGGGCCCACCCAGGCCACGTCCCGTGCTAGTGGGTGTGCGCCTTGATCCCCGCATGGGCGTTAACGGGCCCCTTGATCCCCACGCGTAATTTAACGTCCTAAGGAGGGATTCAAGGGGATTTGGTGCCACGCGGCAGAATTACACTGCCAGCATTTCACATTTTCCCCCCTATGTACGGGAGGAGGCAGGTAAGAAAGAACTTTACACTCATTTTCGTCTTACCCTTCCTTCTTCCTCGCGCCCTGCTCTGCTGCTCTTGCGCTCCATCGTTGCTTCGCTGCTCTCCACGTGTGCCATCATAACCAAGCTCCACCGTTGTGCCTCCGCATTGTCATGGAAAGACGCCGCCGCTTGGCGAAGAACGGTCAGCCGATCAACGCCGGCAAGGGGCCCGCCGCCCAAGGAGAAGGTGGCCTCGCCAACGAAGGGCAAGTGGATGTCCTCCACGACCTCCCATGGCCTGCTGGACCGACTTGCCGACTTCGGCTACCTACCTCCGCCACCCACGCTCTTCTTCCCCTTGATAGAAAGGCTCTTCAACGTGACCTGCACAAAAATACACCAAAATTTCATAAGTTTTACACAAAGGACAAATGCTTTTGTTCAATGACACACTCTTGGTATATCAACAATCAATTAGAATGCGCTAATATATTTTTGCAAGTAAATCATGTGAAGTACTTCATCTGTAAAGAAATATAAGAACGTTTAGATCACTACTTATATTCTGTTACGGATGGAGTACTAATTTACAGAAACATGTACTTCATTTGGCCGAAATTTTTGAAAGTTTTCTCCGAAATTTCGCCAATTCCACGAAATTTGCGATTCGGGGAGAGGAGCGGAAGACGCGTGCGTCTGGGCGTGCGATTGAACCTACAACTGCCCAATCGAAAACTCGAGCAGCAAGGAAACGAAACCGATAGCATTACAAACCTGGTGAGGCAAACAGCGAGATCTGTTTGTGTGTAACCTAGCCGTGCTCTCGCACTCGGCGTCGATATACCTAGGGATGGCGCCGATCCACGCGGAAGTGCGCGCCCCCATCGATCGGCCGCTCCCGCCGTCCCCTCCGCCTGCGCCACGCGCTCCCGCAGCCCACCAAAAGCACCAGTAGCAGCCAAGCGCCGCCATGGCCGTCCGCAAGCGGCCTGCCGCCGTCCACGCCCGCGCGACGACCACCAAAGGCTGCAAGAGGAGGCGCATCCGGATCGGCAGCACCGAGGACTACGAGTTCGACGACACGCCCTGCCTCGGCAAGGGCAGCTTCGGCACCGTCGTCAGGGTGCGCCACCGCGCCACCGGCAGGACCGTCGCGATCAAGTTCCCCTGCGGCTCCGAGGACCCCGCCGACGCCGCAGCCGAGCTCCGGCGCGAGGCCGGCTTCCTCACGGCCTGCGCCGGGAACCCTTACGTCGTCGGCTCCCACGGCCTCGTCTGCGACCCGGCCACCCCAAGGCTCGGGCTCGCCATGGAGTACGTCGCCGGGCCGAGCCTCCACGCTTTCTTGCGGGAGAGGGCGCCACTCCCGGAGCCCATCGTGTGCGCCTACATGTGGCGGCTGCTCACCGGCGCCGAGAAGATGCACAGGCTCGGCATCGTCCACCGCGACCTCAAGCCATCCAACGTCCTCGTCGGGAAAGGGGGAAAGATCCTCAAGATTTGCGACCTGGGACTCGCCATGTCCCTGCGCACGGCCGACCGGACGCGGTGCAGCGACGCCGGCACGCTGCCGTACATGGCGCCCGAGGTGCTCCTGGGGAAGCCGGACTACGACGCGGGGGCGGACACGTGGTCGCTCGGGTGCGTCATGGCCGAGATACTCACCGGCAGGCCGCTGTTCAAGGGCGACGTGAGAAGGGACGATGCGGTACGTCAGCTCCGCACTATCTTCCGCGTCCTCGGCTCGCCGGACGACAGGACGTGGCCAGAGTTCACGTCGCTGCCGCTCGCCGGCGCGGTGCATAGATCGGTCCAGTTCCGGGAGCAGCAGCGCAGCACGCTGGGAGACCTCTTCCCCGCGGAGATGCTGTCCGAGGACGGCTACCAGGTCCTCAAAGGGCTTCTTGAGTGCAACCCCGGCAAGCGGCTGACGGCGGCCGCCGCGCTCCAGCTCCCGTGGTTCATGCCTGAGATCGACGTCGGCACCAACACGGACGACGCGTTCATCCCGCCGGCAACGCCCAAGGAGGAGAATCTGCTAAGGATCCCACTTGAGATGTGGAAGAATGCGCAACGGCCTGAGTGTGCTTGAAGCAATGGAGCCATGTAGATGCTCGAAGAATACGCACTTGTTTTTGTAACTTCGATCGTATGTATATGTGTATGTCACCATGTCTGGGAGTAGAAGTTGTATCTCTATCTCCCAATGAAACATTCTCTGGTATCCTCTATTAGCATATGCACTCAAATTCCTTTCTTAATTTAGATCATAGGAGGGTTCAAGCCCAACCCACTATATAGCTGAGGATGAACTGAAGAAACCTTGTAGAATTGTAAAAACTTTGGAAAGTGCAAAGAAGATACCGAATCATTTTGAATTTATGTCAAGTTACAGATTACAACGCGTCACTGAGAAATAAACTTCCTTTAAAGAGCATAGCCTGAAGTTCATCCCTCCCCTGTTGCTCCAGGAATTTCTTAAAAAGAATTCTGAATTTCTGATGCATAAGAAGCCACATTTTTCAAAGTGAGGCATCCTTAGAATACTATGTAGTTCTGACGCTTGATAAAATAGTGTAATTCTAATCGGGGCAGCAGGGAAGTATGCACATTTTGGAAAGAATGAACAGAGCCAACTAAAATCTGTGAGCATTAAACCTTCTGAAAAATTGGGTCAAGCGCATGAACAGGGCCTGCATGCACATTTAGCTATACCACTACCAGTAGAAAGACAACAGATGAGCAGTATCATTTAAAGTTGATGAAATGGAAGAAAAGAGTGTGGAGGATAATTTTAATGTCAGAAACTTGAATAAACTTTCAACTGATTCGTCAGTATTGGCTAAGGTTCAGCAGGCCCACTTCTACAAAGGGCTCGGCAACCTATCCTAGCCAATAGTTCGGAAAAAAAAATCTAGCAAGAAAGTAAATTAGTCGCAACCCGCAAGACCATACAGTATGCTAACATGGTGGTTCCAGGTGTAAACTTTTGAATGCATTTTGACAGGTAATGGGAGATCTAATTAACCTGGTGCGAGGCTATGTTCATATCTCTGAAACAAAATATTGCATGTAGCTGAATTATAAAACTACCTAATCTGGTGATCGGTAGGAGGATCCGCACATGAAAATGCATGCATCCAGCCTCGGAGACAACATGCTTATGTCGCTTAACCAAAAATACAAAAAGAGGACTAAGAAGCAGACCCAAGAAAACATGCATAGCACTTTTAGAGGGCCCCATCTGTTTTAGTGATTAAGCCGCTGTCTATTTACATCAAGAGCAATGTGGCTTGGAGATAGAAATAACTAAGCTACTGTGCCCAGATTAGGTAGCTCATACAGTTCAGCTACAGGCACATAAATCATGAGAAATGACACAAGCTACCAAATATTAAGAAATCATGTGAGGTGAGGTGCATCAACGGGCAGATACCAGGTGCACGTCTTTCAACCAACATGAGGTTATTCCCTGACTAATATTCATAGAGCTTGTTGAAGACATGACAAATAAGTAGCACTGTTTTCCCATCGTTACCAGGATACCAGTTCAGACTGCAGAGTTGAGCCTATTAGCCTAGCAAAAGGAGTCATCAGTCATTACCCTTCCATGTAAAGTTTAGCAGAAGGCCTGGAGAGGCAACAGCAAGATACATAACCACAGCAAAATCTAGTAGCAAGAAGCATATAACCAGGCACAGTAACACTGCTATATACCTTGCCAAGTGCTTGGTCTTCTTTGCGCGCAGTCTTCTTGTTTGGTTTTGGCTTGAATGCTTTAGGTTTAGTATTCTCAGCGGGCCTGGAAGTGTTGATGAACTCAATTTCAAACAAAAGAAAATGCATCTTGTCAGCAACCATATCAAGTATCCTCTTTTCTGGTCGTTCTTGTGCCTCGACTTCTTTGCAGTACCTTTCCTTCCATCTAGGTCCTGCAGTTTTACCGAAGTAAGGAAAAAAGAAGGAAGGATAGGTTGGAGTTCTTCACATAATACTAGAAGGTTTACTTAACTTGCAAAATTAAAAAAAGACAAAAGTTGGAGCTTCCCTGAATAAAACTTACGCCAGCGTCAGGCCGTACATGTCACTGAATCTTCAGGGCATCATCCACTAACAGGGCCTTCAGAATCATGAATAGTACAGCAAAGTCATTGCCACCATGTTTTGTCTCGTTTCCTGGAAGAAGAAACAAGCACCATCAACATCCAGTTTCAACACATCTTCACCTGGAAGAAAAAAAAGCACCATCCACATTCAGTAAATCAGTATGCTCCTATTGCCCAGCCCAATTTTCGCTCGAGGAAGAACTCCACATCTTCTGACCTGGTGGTAAATCACTCCATCGATCGATCCATTCACCTCGTCTACATATAACAAGTACCATAGAAGGGACACACAACTGATCTATAAATCACATCTCTTCGCCGGTAATAGCATGGACCATCACCGTCGTCTTACTGCGAGCACACACCTGAGATCTCATTCCTTCCAACTTCTACAGCCTCACATCAGGAACAAACAAATGTGCACCATCAGTAATTCCTATGTTTGAAATTCTGCAAGATTCCATACTACATGGCATCCAATCCAGCTTTTTTCCTTTTCCAATTCCGACTTTCCAGATAGAAATTTGCAAAAAAAAGATGGTACATAAGACCCCACTATACTACACAAATATGCTAAGGGATAAAGATGCCCTCACTATCTATATAGATAGTGCTATTATGGAATAAAATTAGCTAAAAGATATAGCAGAACATGGTAATGCCATAATCCTTTTTAAGGTTACCATAACATAAATTCCCCTATTGTATGAAATGCCCTCTGTTTTTCAGCACCATACCATACAAGCGTCAATTTGCTTCTCCACCAAAAATACCAGGGTATTAGAAATATCTGTTTACGTGGTAGTAATATACAAGTAGGCAGTCAACAGAAATGCCACTAGCCTACTACTCAACTATTCAATTTCGAGATCAGATGCCCTAGAAAAGTATCACCCAGAAGGTCATCCAAAACTACAGGAGACAAATAAACGAAAAAACTGATATATAAACTACTAGTCAACACTCAACAATGGCCTGCCTTCACAACAATTAATATCTTACAAACAAAGCTACTGCAGGAAGAAGAAACATTTCAGCTTATATAGAACTAAAGGAAGCAACCAACAAACCAGATTAACTGCATCCTCAGCAATGGTCAGCACATTGTGGCTAACTGGCCATCAGCAATTCCAGAAGTATTTCCCACAGAAGAAGAGGTCCAAAATTTTCATCCATGCCAAAGTTTGAGACTTCATATCATCTTCATGGCCAAAATGAGAACATTCTTTCATGGAAAGATAGATTGAGGATTGCACTGAAAACTGCAATGGCCATTTCAGAACATAAAGATACAGAGTGTGCAGAAATACTACTCATTGATACCTCAAAGCATCTGTGGGATGCCCTGATCTCACACTCTCTTAATTCCAATATATGTGTCAATATGACACAAGGAAGGACAAGTTCATAGTAGTGTGACGCTTTCTTTTCGACTGAATGACATAATGACCATACCAATTTTCATACAGGTCTTGGTTCATGTAAAACTGAATCTAGCAGGCACTTGTCCTCTGCAAGCGGCTGCATAATCTTCAGCGAGGTAAGGTGCAACTTCCTTGTGGGGGCATATTATTTCAGCATGAAATCATCCTCGTTCATCTTGACAAGTGTAACTGTAAAGTAGCTCAGGTCACGCTTGAGCAATCCATTTTCCTTGGGAAACTTTACAGCCTAGTATCAGGGCCTGAGCCAGCCCTCTAGGCTGTGACCGATATTGCTGGTCGATGAGCAATGTACGCTGGTTCCATGCCCACCTTGGAGATGAGGAACTCAGACCTGAGCTGCAGCGATTCCTTGGACCTCATCAGCATCAATGGAGCTTTAGAAACAGCAATGCCCACCTGAGCATCCTACCATCTGAACGTGCTCTTCAAGTACCAACTTTGGCTGTGATCTTCTCCTCACTGAGGAATGCGACAGCATGCAGAGCGTGCCTGAACATCCGAGAGCAGCTGGGCACACCTATGTTTTTGGCGCATGTCACCATAGCCTGGACTCACTCCGGGTTGGCGGGGAGCAGCCATGGCTGATTAATGCATAGCTTGGCAATAACACAAGCACCTAGCCCGCACCCCCGCAGCAACGTGACATTTGGTTTGATCACACCCTCGAGGTCAGACATGAGAAGGTTGAAGCTCTTCTTGAGGGCCCAGAGGAGGTTGTTGGAGGACCCAAATGCATAAGTGGATGTATGAAAGGTTTAAGTACAGTCAGCTTGAAATGCTTACTTGTTTCAGAAAAAACAGACCATGACAACTACTACCTCTGTACCCAAATATAAAACGTTTTTGCAGTTCAAAACGGCTTATATTTTGGTATGGAAGGGGTACAACCCATCTTCTTGAAAAATAGAAGTTAAAAAAATTCTAGCATGCTTTGGTAGTTACTTCGGGAGTTAAAGAAAGTACTGGAGTTCTTTGCCTTTCCAGATCAAACATTGTTCGAGTCCTTAATTTTACCTTGGCAAAAATCATGCAGACACAGGTATCAAATTTTACTCTGTGTCCCTGAATTTCAATGATATCTTCATCCAGATGAACACCCAAGATGGCGGAAACTAATTCAAGTACAGATTATGTGGCCAGTTGGAAGAAATGTGCCCCAAAAGGTTAGCAGATTATGTGCAGCATTTCAAACAAACAAGAATACTAGGGGGAAGTAATTAAGAACCTGCAGTCTCTGCAGATATTCAGACCATGTATTCAGAGTATGGATGTACATGATACCAACTGTTTGCTGACACTAATCACAATCACACTGACAAAAGCAACAAGTTAAGCACTCAGTTTTAGCCAAACTAAAGAAGAGGTACCTCGGATATAGAAAGCAAGAAAAAAAATTGCTAGTGAACCACCTGGTGGTGCTTGGCACCAAGAATTACCCACAGGACCAGAACACAATAATGAACTAAAAATCTTAAGCTGCCATCCACAATAAACACATGATTTATGGCCATGGTGCAGAGCATAAAAATCCACAACACACAAAAAAAAATAGTGCTTCTTTGTCTCAATTACATCACTAGCAGCAAGTGCTTCTCCATTGTCTCAATAACAATACTAGCATAAAAATGAACAGAGGCGCGTAAGTTTACTTACTTAAACTTAAATGATGCCAACCCTCCTCCATGAGAGTTCGATGTTTAGTCAAGTGAGCATCTCTCTTTAGCAGATAACCTGTATGTGTGAGCCCTGCACATTTCATCCTGCAGCCCAGTAGGTATTTCCAATATGACCAATGGTTCCAAATCGTTGCTTCTGATCTAACTAAAGGAGAACTCATCTGTGTACACTTCCCACGGTTGAATTTTTTCACTAAAGTTTCCACGGTTGAATGAACGCCTCCATCTTTACTTACTTAGTTAAAGCAAAAAAAATGGCCCAAAATAGGAAACGCCAACACCAGGAGGCAACATGCTCTCCAGCTGCTTCCAAAAAGACTACTCCCTCCGTCCGGAAATACTCGTCGGAGGAATGCATGTATCTAGATGTACTTTAGTTCTAGATACATTCATTTTTATGCATTTCTCCGACAAGTATTTTCGGACGGAGGGAGTATTTACCTAAATTTGGGATGGGCATCAGATTGATCCTCCAATTATCCACTATGAATTGCAAAAACATTTATAGAACATTAGGAGTGCATTACTGACATGAAGGAGACCTTGCCTTGGCTAATTATCTCAATACACCAGCAACGAACTTGAAAACTGAAATTTTAATGCATGGCAGAATGGCCTCACCTCACACTTAGTCCCAATACGTGTGTTTAAAAACATGAACGGGGACGAAAAAGTTCATAATTGATCCATGGTTTCTTCTCTGCTGAGTGATGACATTACATATCAGTATTCGGGGATCAAATTATCAGTTTCATAACAATTAACAACAACCGACCCAGCATCTAGCAGACATACAGCAGCAGACAACCAGCAAACAGTTACATCAGAGCCCGTTCTCGGCTTATGTGAATCTGAAATTAGTGGGCTCTTCCCCCTTGCAAGCAGCATCATAGTCTTTTTCCAGGTACGGTGCAGCTTCCTTATGAGGGTGTATGAACTTCTTCTTGAATGTCTTCTCGGACTCCTTGAAAACAGTATAGTAGCTTGGGTCACACTTGAGCAATCCATTTTCCTTGAGAAACTTTACAACGTAGTGTAGTGTCGGGGTCTGATCCGGCCCTCCAAGCTGTACATGAGCATTGCCGGACGATAAGCAATGTATGCCGGTTCCAACCCCAGCTCGGAGATGAGGAACTCGGATCTGCGCTGCAGAGATTCCTTAGCCCTCGTCAGCACCGCTGGAGCCTTAGAAACAGCAATGGCCACCTCAGCATCCGTCCACCTGAACGTGTTCCTCAAGTACTCCACTCTGGCTGGACATCCCAGCAAGATCTCCTCCTTGCCGACAGATGAAACAGCAAGCAGCGCGTGCCTGAACATCACAGAGCCACGGGGCACACCTATGTCTTGAGCGCATGTCACCATCGCCTGGACAAGCTCCGGGTTGGTGGTGATCATCCTGGGCCTTGAGATGCACAGCTTGGCAATGTCGCAATCACCTAACCCGCACTCGCGCAGCAACGCGACATTGGGCTTGACCACCCTCTCGAGGCTGTGCGAGATGAGATCGCAGAACTTGATGGCCCGGAGGAGGTTCTCGAAGGAGCGGAAGAGGCGCAGGTGGTACTCGAGCTTGGAGACGGTGTCTTTTCTGCGGAATCTGTGGGCGGCGAGCGAGGCGAGGCGTGCGATTTCGGAACGCGATAGGCCGAGGCCAGAGAGCCCGGCGACGATGGGCGCCAGGGTTCTGTCCCACGCTGGCGCGGAGGAGCTGCGGGTCCCTGGCGACGACCGCGGCGACATCGGCGCCGGAGAGGAAGGCGAGTACGGCGTCGGGATTGGCGGGGGACTTGAGGCGGGAGAGCTTGGGGGAGGCCTTGGCGGCCTGTGCCCGCGTGAGGCCGCAGGTGGAGAAGAGGTAGTTCTCCACAGCGGATCCGGTGCTTGGGGAAATGGCGACCGAGAGGAGGCGGTGGAGAGGGGATGCGGGAGAGGCGGCTGGAGAAGAAGAGAGGAGATGGGCGAGGATGGAGCTTCGCAGCCGGAGCATGGCGCCGCGGCGATACTGTGGTGGTGCCAGCGGCGAGGGGATGGGGAACCACGGACGGCTGGTGCGAGGGCCAGAGGATTTGCGTGGTATGGTCTGGTCTTGTTCGACCTTGATGCTCACAAGGTGACCCTACACGCCAGTATCTCTGATAATGGGCTGGGCTGGTCTGGACTGACACAGTGCAATGATTTTATTTTTTTTGGTTCTCCTATAAAATATATGCCCACAATAATAACAACATACACTATCTTTGTACCAAAATATACGACGTTTTTACACTGCAAAAAGAATTGCCCATGCCCGCAATAATAACATTCTATCTCTGTATCAAAATATAAGACATTTCTGCAGTGCCAAAAAACGTCTTATATTTTGATACGAAGGGAGTACAAAACTAATTTGAGTATGGCAATTTAAAATATTACTTCTTTGATTTTGAACTTAAAAATATTACTATCATGATTTCTTATGGATCCACATGCATGCTATGTTAAAGCTGATGGTACTTGGTTACCCTGCACATTATTTAGATAAACATGTATTATATTTTTATATACTGATTCATTCATAAAATGGAAGGAACATGATTTGTCTTCCTTAGGCCCTGTACAATGCAAGGTGCTTGGGATAGGTGCTTAGAGAAATAAACCAGTTTTTTTTTAAGCACCGGTGCTTATTTGTGGAGGGTAGACGCTTAATTAAGCGTCTGTCCTATAGAAATAAGCACCGGTGCTTAAGAAGAACTCGATTTATTTTACTAAGCATCTCCCTAAGCACCATCCATTATACAAGGCCTTAGTGTCGACACTGATATATATCAAGGCACATGTACTGATTCATTTTCTTTTATGTTCTTTTTTCTGCAGGAAGGTGTCAGAGAGGTAAAAACAAATGAAGAAGATTTGATGTGGGACAAAAACATCAGAACAAAAACGGAAACAAAACTGGTGGGGATCTCGTGATTGTAGTTGAGTCTGGTTGGTTTTTGACCCGCAAAAAAAAAGAATGATGGATTTTTTTTCTAGTTTTCTTTTGTGTTTTTTATTCTTTTCACACGGGAAGGTGCGAGGGAGGTACAAACAAGGACCCCGATAACCACCGAGCGTTCGGTCTGGGGGCATCCCACACCGAACCTTTTGTTCGGTAAATCAACTCCCTCCCGACGAACGTTCTCTGTTCGGTCGAAAGAGCCCTCCCTCCCGAACGATCTCCTCCCTCCCCTCCAGCGGACCAGCCCAAAAGGACTAGCCCAGCCCGTGAACACAATTGCCTTCAAGAATATAAAAAATATAATATTATAGGCCCAAAAACAGTTTTTTTCCAATAAATAGAGAAAACACAAAAGACCTAAAAATGCACTGGATCAAGAAAAAGACTCACTGGAAAAAATCTAGGGACAAAGTTGCCATGGTCTAATAAACAAAACTACCATATAATCATGAAAAAAGGTATAATACAGAAATTTACGTGATATGCCAGTATAGATAATTTTGCCATGGTAATAAAACAAAATTTGCCATGGCATTAAGACTAAATTTGCCATTGCAATAAAAAACGTTAAAATTGACATGGTGTACAGAGGGTGATTACAATCTGTGAACCAAGCCTCAACCAAGCCTGAAACAACTTTCAAAATTTCACATACAATCGAGAAACTGTTGAACCAAGCCTCGCCAACTTTATTTTATTATACAAATTTCCTGTGATTTTCTTAAATTTGTCGTCTCACTGTAAAAAAATTCTTAAATTTTCCTGGAAGATGGCAAATATAGTTATCGAATCATGGCAAATTTAGTTCTTGGTTTATGGAAAATTCATCGCTTTCTTGCCCTGGCAACTTTCGATTTTGGATCATGGCGCAAATTTACCGTTTTCTACCATGGAAACTAATCTTATACTTTTTTCCATGTAAACATCAAAATTTTAGTTGATTGATCATGGCAAAATTTAGTTTACGCATCATAGCAAACTTGTTTCCTAGAAGATGGCAAACATAGTTATCGAATCATGGCAAATTTAGTTCTCGGAACATGGCAAATTCATTGCTTTCTTGCCATGGCAACTTTTGATTTTTAAAATTGTTGCGGTAATTCTTTAAATTCTCCAAAACAACACAAAATGATTTGGCTAATTTTCGTACATCCCCATGGCAATTTTTAACATTTTATTGCCATGGCAAGTTTTACTATTTATTTGCTATGGCAAATTTACCTTTTATTAACATGGCAAATTTACCTAAATCCCCATGGTAATATTTAACTTTTATTACCATGGCAATTTTTTCTTTTTATTTGACTTTTATTAACAATGGCAAATTTACTTAAATCCCTATGGCAAATTGAACTTTTATTACCATGGAAAGTTTTAATATTTATTTGCCATGGCTAATTGACCCTTATTACAAGGCAAATTTACCTAAATCCCCATGGCAATATTTAACTTTTATTACCATGGCAAGTTTTAATATTTATTTGCCATGGCTAATTGACCCTTATTAACAAGGCGAATTTAACTAAATCCCCATGGCAATATTTAACTTTTATTGCCATGGCAATTTTTACTTTTTATTTGCCATAGCTAATTTACCCTTATTAACATTGTAAATTTACCTAAATTCCCATGGCAATTTTTTACTTTTATTGCCATGGTTAATTGGAGTGTGAATAAAACTCCAAACTTGCCATGGCAAAACATTTTAAATTTGCCATGGTAAAACGTCTTAATTTGCCATGGCAAAATAAGAATTAGTTTCACAGGTGCATTGTCTTATTGGGAGAGCCCTAACCTATACTATGGAAAATTGGTTGAATTAAAGGCCCGGTTCGCAATAGCTACTATTCACACCGTCACCTGTGATTTTTGTTTCTAGATATGCACTTCGAATTTTGATCTGAAATTTTACACCATGGTAGTTATGCATCATACTTACATCCTCACAATATTTCAAACCCGTCAAGATAAAAATTTGTACTACATGAAACGGGTGCAAATTCCATGACACTCTACTTCTGTAATGCATTGCACAACAAACACTCGACGCAAAAAATCCTGGTCCACTTGCAAACCAACCAGCACCAGTCCACCACCATATATGCACACATGCTTATTGTACGGTCAACGAGCCTCATCACTATTTACAACCTACATCATGCACAACCTTCGATCAGCTCCAACTCCAGCCGATCAAATCACAAGGATCAAAGTGAGATTAGCAGCGGTGATGATCACTGGATCGATCGGAGGTGTAGTTCATATAAAAAGTTCAGATGAACTTCCAGCAGATTGATCACGAAGCATTTTCAGTGCGAAGGTTGAAGAATTGGTCACCTCTGTGTGTGTATGCTGCATGAGCATGACCCCGGCCGCTGAAACTTTCAGCTAGCCATGGTATCTTCTCCAAGCGTCTTCCGGAGCTCTCTGAGGCTGCGAGCGATGTCGTGGATCACCGCCTCGCCGTCCCTCCCGTTCCTCAGCGAGTTCACGCTGTGCTCCAGGAAGCTCCGATCCGCTTCCAGCGCCTGCAGCCGCCGGCTGAGCTCCCCGATCTCCTCCTCCAACGCGGCCGTGTCGTCGCCCTCGCCGCCGCCGTCGTCTCCTCGGTGGCCGTGGCCGTGAGTGGAGCCCTTGCTCGTCGTCTCGATGGACTGAAGATGCTGCCATTTCGTGAAGTTGTCGCCGTTCCTCACGCGCTTGCCGACCACCGAAGCTTCCGTCGTGTCCTCCTCCTTGCCGCCGCCGCCCTCTTCTTCTTGTTCGACGTCGGTGGGCTCCGGTTCTTGGACGCTCCCGCTGCTGTTGTTCGAGAGCCGGTGGAGCCTGTCCGTCAGCCCCCTCAGCTGCTTCCAGGCGCGCGCGTTCTCGTCGTCCTCGGAGCCGCCGCCGGAGAATTCCTCTCCGGCCGCTCCGGGCACGCCGCCGGTTTCGCCTTCTCTCTGGCACGGAAGGAGCCGCATATGGTCGCGGATCTCTCCGACGATCTCGTGGTCCCTGAGCCTGGCCTTGTATCCCTCGACCTCGGCCTCGAGCTCCCGCACGACGCCGGCCAGCCGCTCGGCGTCATCCCGGTCGTACGCGCTCTGCTCCTCCATGACCCTGCGGTACTGCGCGGCCTCCGTCCGCATGGCCGCCTTCTCCTCCTGCAGCCTGGTGATCATGGCCATGGCCTGGCTGGTCGCCACCGCCGACGCGCTCCGCTCCTCCTCCAGCTCCTTCCAGAGGAGCGCCATGGACCTGCGGTCCAGCTCCACCCGCCGCTTCAGCTCATCAACCGTGCCGCACTCTTCAGCCTCACCTTCAGCGCCGGCCACGCTGCCGTCGGAGACGCCCGAGTAGTTCCGCTGCAGGGAGAGCGCCCTGGTGATGTTGCGCAGCACGGCCTGCTCGTGCTGCTGCTCCTGCACGCTCGGGCTGTCGGGCGCCCGGAAAGAAGACGAAGTGGAGAGCTGCGAGAGCAGCAGCTTCAGGTGCTGGTGGACTCTCAAGGAATCCTGCCGTGTGGTGGCTCTGTCGGAAAATTCAGGGTCCGGCTCATCCGCTGCAGCTTCGGTTTCAGATGGTTCGCCATCATCAGCGTCGTGCCACACATCTTCTTCTGGGTTATGATCTACAGGAAAAAAAGATAGCATTGTCAGAAATTCAGATTGGCAGGACAAAATTTAACAGATGGTATGGTTGTCAATGGTAATGCTGCACACACCTCCTGTATCTGTATGGGGTTCTTCATCTTTTGTTGAAACATCACTTGTCTGAATGTTGTCTGGATCTTCAGAGTGTAATTTGCCACTCTGAACTTGCATCAGCTCGGATTGAAGAACGCCATTTGCAACCTTCGTATGAGGTTCTTCATCTTTTGTGGGAAGATCAGTTGACTGAATGTCGGCCTCGATGCTGCCCGGCTCCCTTGAATCTTCAGCAGCGTGTGTTCTGTCCGGGACGCCACTCTGAACTTGCGTCAAAGTAAGCTGCTCCTTCAACCGATCGATGGCAGCGGCGTCCTCCGGCGATCTTCTTCTCAGCTCGGACTCGGAGTCGGAGGCCCTCAGCTCACTGTACCCGGCGCGATCGATCTCGTCGTCGACGGCAAGCCGATCTCGCAAAACGTCCCCAATGCCCATGCCACCGTCATGGCAGAACGCCCGGGAAGACGACGCTTCGGCCCTGTGGGAGCTGCAGAGGAGGTCGCGGTAGGAGGATCCCGGGCGCGCCCCGCCGAGGACGGCGTCGAGCCGCGCGCACGCCGGGCAGGGCGGCGGGAGGTTGCAGAGGCGCGCGAACGCCGTGGCCAGGCGGGACAGCAGGCCCTCCAGCAGCATCAGCAGGATCAGCACCCATTCCAGGACCGCCGAGGATAGCAGGGCCGAGAACTGCCGGTGAGATCCCCAGGCCGTACTACTAGTAGTAGCCATTGATCTTCACCTGGGAATGGGATGGAAGGACCGAGCTGTCACTGAGCGTAGAAGCTGCTTCTTGCCTGGGGAAATGGCGAGTTGCAGATCATGGTGATTGACTGAATCTCAGATTCTCAGTAGAGAATTTGAGCAAATTTCTTCACGGAGAAGGGCTAAGATGGACCAGGAGATGTGCAAATTGGGCCGATGATCGAAGAAGGCGAGAGGAGATGCATACATACATACCTTCATCTCATGTGTCGAAGTGATCGTCGATGAAATCTTAGGTGGACTTAGCAAATTTCCTTCCTCACGGAGGAGGCTCAGATCTCCTCCAGACCCACGTTCGTGGCCCCTGGATGGAGCTGGAGCACTGCTCGCCAACTACCAAGAAACCGTCCAATAAACAAAGAAAGAAAATTGAAGGCTGAGAGAGATTTCTACGCGTATCAATAATTCCAGTCAGTCAAAGGGACAGCGAGAGGGATATGAACTCTGTCATGGCAAGGTTGGAAATGTACACCAGATTAGACGAAATAAACAACAAGATAAAGAAGAAGAGGCGACAGGTGAATGCTCATGATCTTTTCTTTTGGAAATAAAGATAACAGGGTGGTGGCTTTCTCAATTACTAGTTGCCAATTTAAATATGTCATTGTGTCCCATCTAAACCTTTTTCCTCTCTAATTTTCTTATCATTTCTGACACCGGGTCAGGAAATGGAGCTTGGAAAAGTCAGTTTTATCTGCTAATAATTGAGATCCTTCACGTTGGAGTAATAATGCTCCATTCTGTTCTAATGAATAAATGAATGAGAAAGTAAATGTGAATGGTCCTTCTCTGACTTTTAATATGGCGTTCAAATTTACTACCCCCTCCGTCCCATAATATAAGAGCATTGACAGTCAATGCTCTTATATTATGGGACTGAGGGAGTACTAAATTTAGTGTAAAAAATGCTCTTATATTATTATTATGGGATGGAGGGGGTATTATTTCCCAGGGGTGACCATGTCATGGAGATGCTTATGCTTTCATGTTTATAGATGTAAAGCTGGGCCATCCATTATCATGGTGGCCACGTCTGGAACCCACAGATACTCCGAGCAAATTTGCAAACTTCAAACCATGACAATAATACAAACATGAGCACAACACCAGACAAGATGGGGTCATGGAACATGGGACAAATCAGCAAACCACCCAGGCAAGCAAACATCCAGCGGGGCAATGCAATAAGTTCAGCTCTCAAATTGTTCGTCGAGGGCATCAAACGACCGAGTGACTGACATCCACCTTACATGAATCAACTTAACCGCGAAACACAACGACAGCGGAGACAACGTTGAGTTAGGGTTTGTACAGCGACATTCGAGCTTGTCTGGCTGCTCCATGGTCCTCCTTCTCACAGGGCCTTCAGCTCACGGGTTTCACAGCTCTGGCTTTGGCGCCTACGCCGCTCTTCGGCGAGCACTGCGCTTTCTTGGCGTCTTTAGGGTTCCCCATGCTGTGACGATGCGCCCTGTGAGATGCAGCGCTGGTGTTTGCCGCCTCCGGGGTCGCCAGTGAGCCGTCGCCGGTGCTCTTTCTCCTTGTAAACTTTGGTGACTTGGCACGGGTTGGAGGCACCTTCACAGAACAAAACCACAAATGTAAATCCGTGACTGAGCATAGTATAAAGTTAGTCCATCGGGTGTGTTATATTTCTTGCCAGTAGTCAGTAAACTAAAAAAATTATGGGAAATTAGTTAAATGTTCTGCTTGTCATAAAACAATGCATCAACATCTACTCTCTATAACACAAATGGAAAGCCTTATAGATGTAACTTTATGAAGCAAATTACACCTATGATATCTATCAATGCCTTATAGATACACCTATGATATCACTCCATGGGTTGCTTTTGTATTAGGGGCAACATGTGTTGTTCAGTGAAAAAACAGCACATTAACTAATTAAGGTTTATGCCTCATTTTGGTGACATATACAGAATTATCCTGGAAAGCACCATCCATTAAATGTAGATAGTGATTTATGAAACATGTATAAGCAACTGCAAGTATAATTTTTATGAGGAAATACAAGATATCCGAATTACCTTCTTAAGCTCAACCTTTGGAGGGGGCCCTTCTTGGTAGAAGTTTGGCATGGGTTTTGCTCTGATGACCAAGGACTTCCTTAGTTGTTTTAAAGCCGCTTCTTGCTCATCCTACAGGAAGCATGAACATCAGAAATGTTAGTAACAATATTAACAACAAAAGGTTCAAGGATATCTTAGTCAAAAAATTGGCAGTAGCAAGCTGTTATGAATCTAGGGCTCGAATTCAGAAGAGTCTAACCTAGGCTTGAACACTATGTTATTCAATAAGCTTGATAGACATACACTGCTATGGCCAAATGGGAATGTACAAATAAACCTCCAATGTATAGGAGATGCAAATCCTCACACAACTACATTTTCATCATAGGGATTATAGTTCTATATCAATTCCAATTCTATTTCTGACATAAACATATGCAATCAAGCATCTAATCGCCTAGTAATGCTGGAAAATCCGTTTGTTTAAGTGTAGTACAGAACAAAGGATACCCGTGTTAAATCAAGACATTTTTCCTTTACCAGGGTGAAACAGAGCACAAATAACTCAAATGTTCCATCATACGAAATAAAAGTACATTCTTACCTTTTTCCTTGTTTCAGCCTCATTCTTCTCAGCTTCCAAAGCTTTGTGCTTCTCTTCTAATTTCGTGTAGAACTGAAGAATTAGTAATACTGTGAGTATCAGATTTTAAAAAAAATCGCTACTGGCTGTTAATGGTTATGATCATCTTGTCTTGGCACAATGCAATCAGATTGCATACACACCTCTTTCCTCTTGTCAGCACGGTCGTCACATACAAATGTAGGAGCAAAGGCAACGGTTGTCTTAGTTCTGCCAGCTCGTGCTGAAGCTGTGGTTCTTTGTGCAACTCAGGAAATACATAATCAATTGTTTCAAACTGCTACGAGGAGAGAAACATCATGTTGGCAATGTTTTCAGTTCACAAAACAATCTCAACTGAGAAGATACAGCTTGTGGGTTCATAGCACAAATTGTAAGATCTTCCAGAAAACGTACAGCCTTGAGCCTTGGTATGCAAAAGTTGAAAGAACATCTTCCAAAAAATAAAATTACAGGCACATAATGATAGAACAGTGTAGAGTGTAGACCGTAAATTAGAAAAGGATACGAAGAAGTCACTGAACAGGAGTCGTCATCTTGAGGTTGAAATGTAAGGCCAGATTGCGACATCTTCTTCGGTGTCACCAGAGTACTCTGCGGTAATACCCAGATTAGTTCTGTCAATAGAACAAACTCTCTACAAAAAGCTTACAGGATGACATTTTCAGCCAAACATCAGTCAGGAACAAAGAAAAGACACATGTCATCGATTAATATGCGTGCATATGTTCAGGTTCATAACAGAAATTTAAGATGTTCCACGACAAAAGAAAGACAAATAAACTTCAACAAACAAAGGAGCTCTTCAATCAGAAGATATTACATTCTTCCAAGCATCACCAACTCATATGATCTGGGGTATGTTTGGATTGTGACCAAAGTGTACAATACAATTTTTTTTTGTTATGTCCAAAATATTGGTCTTTGTTTGGGTGAGGGCCAACTTTTTGGCAACTCTAGTTCATTTTTCTAGCCAATGATGGCCAATGCATGCGCAAGCAAAACCTCAACCGATAAGTTGGCTAGCCAATCTTGCTTCTGTATGATCTAGTTAGCTAACGTTCCATAGCAATGAATGCATGAACGTTAGGGCCAAAAATCAAATTAAAAACTGTGTCTAATAAAATCAAGACTAGAGGCACATGATATTAGGGGCATCATGATACAGTGTAATAGAGCATAAAGAAATCTCCTACATACCTTCTTTATCATGCTTGCTGGAGAGGCACTGCTTCCTTGCCCAGATTTTTCTCCATTACTGGATGGATGAGCCACAGCACCATTTCCTCCACCAGAAGCCCTTCTTTGAGTTGAAAGTGCGAATGGTTGAGGAACAGTACGCTTGGACTTCTCTGATCCAGACATACTAGCCTTTGTTGGTGACTTAGGCAGAGCAGACATTTCTTGATCGATCAACTTCAGTGAATCTTGGTTTATGAGCTTGTCTTCCCCTGTTTCTCCGTCTATGGCCGGTTCTACAGAAGTTACTTGGCCCTCTGGAGAACTATCATGATCACTACCGCTAACAACTTCCTCGCAATCACGAGTATTGCCATCTGGTGGGCATATAACAACACCATCTGATTCTTCATCTGTAGAGATTTCCGCAGCCTCTTTCACCATTGGACTGCAGAAAATAAAGAATATAAGTACAGCTCTGCAGCTGGAGCTTTCTAGGAATTGTAATGAGAGAGAATAAATGGATAAACATTGGGGGATTCAACTACCTTCTATAAATAAAAAAAGTGCAACCTCATAAACTATTCGGTGCAAATATCGTGCAAGCAACTCAACACATATAGAAATACTCTAATACTCTCCAATTAATGAACTAATAGTCAGGTGCATTTAGTGCATTCAGGCAAATGATAGGCTTCTAACCTGAGCATTATGATAGCCAATCCCCCATAATGACTCATAATGCCGACATATATATGTGACAACTGACAATGAAGTATAAAGTATAAACATAAGAGCACTTCTGTAAATTTGGACACATCTTAGGTATGTAACTACATAAAGATACTCAATGCCACTTCTCATAACTCTTCGAATTGAACATCTGAATCGAATTGCTCTAGAAAAAAAAAAGCATGCCAGTTTATGTCTTAATGTTCTCAAAAAAAGGAAAAGACCTGTGACAACAAAAATATGTGGCCAAGCATCTAATAAGAAACAAGATACATATCCATTTTTCCCTTGACAACGCACGGAAGTTCTAGCTGATGACCAAGAACTGTTGACAAAGATCTCCAGATCTCAACTGCATATCGACCGGCCACACAATATGTAAAAAAGGATCCTAAAAAGTCAACTTGCACGATCCTAACAGCCAAGGCCACCTAAAACACTATCTCAAAATCTTCACATGGAAAAGCTGGTGACCAAAAATAGTTGCAATTAAAAAAATTCCTGTAAGATGTGCCAAGACATACAACTAAAATTTGCCGGTGGAAGTTGAGGAGCGCACATCCACCAGAAATTTCTCATGCACCCTAGAATGATTCAAGCTTGCTAGAGCAAGATGGAATATCCATCTCGTCCAAACTTATGCCTCTGGAAGGGAAAAAAAGGAAACAAGAAGTTCTCAAAGCTAAAAAAGGATGAGCTGGACTCCTAAAAAAACTTGAGTTTGGCAACCTAAGTTCAGTGTAAGACATTTGAGTGAAGGCTGTGTTGAATCTATCTCCTCCAATACGAAACCCTAGGTCGCCAATCTAGAGTTCCCAGACCAAGAAAAAGAATCCCCTAAAAATCACCAAAAACACGCATGAATCGCGCACAGCTAAAACAGATCTAGCAGCACGCCGAACGACGAGCTCCAGCTCCGACATTGCTCGGGAACGGCGCCCATATAATCCCCTCCTGAAAAACAAAAACGCAGCAAACAGAATGCAAACGGTACTGGTACTACTGTAAGAATGGCATTACATGTTCTCCGCCCCTTTGGTGCTGAGATCCCACCGGCGCCGGGCCGCCGCGGACGCGTCGCCGCCCCCCTCGCCGCTCGCCGCCATGGGCACAGGGGTGGCCGGGACGAGGTCGGCCCGCTCCGCTCCGCTGCTGCTGGACTCCGGCCCGACCGGCCTGGTGGTCTCCCCTGCCTCCGCCACCGTGGGTCGCCTTCCCCCTCTTGAGCGGAGCGGCTCCACCAACCCCGCTAGCTAGCTAGCTCGCCGCGGTGCCGAGAGGGAGCGGGGGAGTGTGGGATCGAGTGTGTGCGCCTGGCTGTGTGGCTCCCCCCGTGCTCGAGGGGTTGGGTCTTGGGTGGGTGGGTGGGTGCTTCGTTCGAGCTCGGTGCGCGGGGGCGGTGCTGCTGTGGGCTGTGGGGTGGAGTGCTCACGTGTAAGTGGAGGTGACTTGGCTTGGACTTTTGGACCTTTCCGTAGAGAACCGTGCAGTGCTGGCTGCCTGGCTGGCGATGGTGTCGCAGGGATCATCATACGGTTCACGCCAACTGGACGGTACAGCTGTGCAGATACATGAACATTGAGATGTGTGTCAAGAGGAGGGGGGAGGGGGCTTGGCTCGGGCGATCGTTAATCATCGGACGGTTGGTACCATGACCTATACTTCGGGGGTTAACCTGTGGCTACACGAGTAACGTTGACGCCTCTTTAGCTTAGGTCGACGACTGCCCCGCCATGACGCAGTGGTGATCGATGGCCAAATAAATTTGGTGGTTGGGGAGTGGGAAGATGCAGAGTGGAAGGTGACATGACGATAACGGTGGAGATGGTCAGATGCATAAGAGCCGAAGGTATGTAGAGCGGCGAAGAAGGTGAAAAGGCGGGGTATCAACAAGTATCTAAGCAACCGTTCATGGCTTTTCGACCAATATGGAACCGTTTTATTTGAATTTTGGAGCCGAGAAACAAGCGTAAGTTGGTGGCCGCCACGGATTCGATCCTTGCGGGCGGCAATTAACAATATCGGTCAATTTCGCGAGATCAAACGTGTGTCTCACACCGTGCTTCCTCTCAAATTAAAAAAGCAGCAGGGGATCCTTCCTTTCTCTGCTGGTCTAGTTAGTGGCTAGAGCCCATAGGATAACAGGTCGCACTCTCAACATAGTACGAGATGTATGTGCGTGTATGTAAACATCTATGGTTGTATTGTGTCTTTTTTTATAAAGAGAGCTCCGTCTCCAATTTCCATATAAAAGAAACCACAATGTCTTGCGAGACTGCAAAGTAGGAACTAGTAAACATGGCTAAAGCTACTATGAGAGAAGGAGCCATCCCTCCCTCCCTCCCTCCCAACAGCTCACGCGGACAGGCTTTGCCCCGGCACAGGCGGCAGGGGATGCTAACCTTTTTGGAGACAAACGAGATTGAAACATACAGCCAAGTATCAATAACACACAAGGAAGGATGCAATACCATGTACCAAACAAAAAGCATAGAACAGGAAAGAGCAAGCTATCTTAGAGAGAAGCAACTTCATCTTCATATTCAGCTTCATCAGGGAGGAAATCAAGGAGCAACAAGTCTTGACACTCTCGTTCTCCAACCATGCACTGCTATGAAGATCTCCCTCGCAACCTACTCAACATGCCTTATGCCCGGTGTCATTCGCCTTATTTTTTCTTGGTTTTTCTGCAACAGATTCCAATCATGTAACCACTTAATAATCAAATTAACTGGAACGCAAGGATCAGTGACCCTGCTATTATCAAAACAGCCTTCTTTCTAAGTTTCCACAAAGTCCAGAAAATAGCAGAAATTCCTACTGTCATGAGATCCCTGTCATTTTTCTCAAATTTTCTGATCCAAACCCCAAATAGATTTTGTTATTGTCAGAATGTCATGCATAGCAAATGAGCATTTCATAACCATCCACAACATCCTGGCAACAGAACAGTGGAAAAAGAGATGATTAATATCTTCTTCCCTCCCACAGAAGGAGCACTTACTATCACCACGCCATCCCCTCTTGATTAAGTTGTCCTTAGTGAGGATGCATCCTCTTAGTGCAAGCCACAAGAACCTTTACCCGAGGAGGCATTTTGACATTCCACAGAAGTTATGTGGGTACTTAACCCCATTTTGTATCATGTATCTATAGGATAATTTAACAACATATTTCCCATTACCCATCAAAGTCCAACTAACTATATATTTTTGGTCATTTAAAGTCACACTCTCACAAGGCTCTCTGATATGAGTGCAGAGCTCCAAAGACTCCCCAAACAGAGACCTCCTTAATATTACTCAAACCCCCTTTCAAAACTACAGCAGCTGATTTTTTTGTCAAAGCAAATATTATACAACCTGTGATAACTATCTTTTAGAGATTTAGGTCCTATCCAACAGTCTTCCTAGAATCTGGTATTCTCACCATTTCCCACATTAAATCTACACAGGGAGAAGAAAAAATATGTGTGTTCCAAGAGCTCACTCGAAAATTGTGAGTCTCCCACCCCGTGTTTGACACTTGTGATGCAGATATTCTAAATGTATTTCCGTTTCAGCACCTCCTGCCATAACCCTTCTGTATTATAAATTTTCCGCCACCACTTGCATAATAAAGCTTTATTCATCAAAGCTAAATTTTGTATTCTCAGCCCACAATATCCTTTGGTTTACAAACTTCAGACCATTTAACTAAATGGTATTTTTTTTCCTATCAATACTCTCTTTCCATAACAATCTAGCCCTAAAGAAATCCATTCTCCTATTCACCCCAACAGGCAACCCATAAAAGGACATCGTGAAGTAAGGCATACCAGTCAAAGAAGATTTGATCAAAGGTAATTCTACCAGCACTAGCCAGCAACGTACCTTGCCAAGTATCACATTTTTTCTCCATTTTCTCTTCTAGAGGTTTCCAATGTTTATTTCTGATACTTTCTTATCAATAGGAAGACCCAGATATTTCAGAGGAAGATCACCTACTGGACAAGTAATTTTTTTAGAATATTCCTGTTTTTTATTAGCAGCTTCACCAAACAAAAACAATTCACTTTTTTGAAAAAAATTAGACCAAACATCCGTTCAAAAAGGCTCGGTATGTATTTCAAATTATGAGCACTATCAAAATCATCTTGCATAAGGAAGATGTGTTGGGAAACGTAGCATGCAATTTCAAAAAAAATCCTACGCTCACGCAAGATCTATCTAGGAGATGCATAACAACGAGAGGGGGAGAGTGTGTCCACGTACCCTCGCAGACCGAAAGCGGAAGCGTTTGACAACGCGGTTGATGTAGTCGAACTTCTTCTCGTTCCAACCGATCAAGCACCGAACGTACGGCACCTCCGAGTTTTGCACACGTTCAACTCAATGACGTCCCTCGAACTCTTGATCCAGCAAAGTGTCGAGGGAGAGTTCCGTCAGCACGACGGCATGGTGAAGTGATTCGCGCAGGGCTTCGCCTAAGCACTACGTGAATATGACCGGAGGCGTAAACTATGGAGGGGGCGCCGCACACGGCTAGGAATCAATGTTGTGTGTTCTAGCGGTGCCCCCTCATATATAGGTTGGAGGGGGGGAGAGGCAGTCCAGGGGGCGCCCCAAGTAGGAGGAATCCTACTTGGGCGCCTCCCAATTCGGCCTCCCCCCTTTCCATATTCATCCGGAGGGGGAAGGAAGGAGGAGGGAGGAGAGAACGAAGGGGGAGGCCGAATCCCTCCCCTTCCTTTCCCTCTTCTCCTCTTTCCTTCCCTCCTATTTCAGCCTACATGGGGCGCACCAGCCCCCTAGGGGTTGGTCTGACCCCTACTTGGCCCATTAGGCCCATGTAGTTGCCGGGGGGATGCCCAGAACCCCTTCCGGTGACCCGATACTTACCCGGTACCCCCAAAACACTTCCGGTGTCTGAATACTATCGTCCTATATATGAATCTTTACATCTCGACCATTTCTAGACTCCTCCTCATGTCCGTGATCTCATCCGGGACTCTGAACAACATCCGGTCACCAAATCACATAACTCATATAATACAAAATCGTCATCGAACGTTAAGCGTGCGGACCCTACGGGTTCGAGAACTATGTAGACATGACCGAGACACCTCTCCGGTCAATAACCAACAGCGGAACCTGGATGCTCATATTGGTTCCCACATATTCTAAGAAGATCTCTATCGGTCGTACCGCAATGACAACATACGTTATTCCCTTTGTCATCGGTATGTTACTTGCCCGAGATTCGATCGTCGTTATCTTCATACCTAGTTCAATCTCGTTACCGGCAAGTCTCTTTACTCGTTCCGTAATGCATCATCTCGTAACTAACTCATTAGTCACATTTCTTGCAAGGCTTATTATGATGTGCATTACCGAGAGGGCCCAGAGATACCTCTCCGATACTCGGAGTGACAAATCCTAATCTCAATCTATGCCAACCCAACAAACACCTTCAGAGATACCTGTCGAGCATCTTTATAATCACCCAGTTATGTTGTGACATTTGATAGCACACAAGGTATTCCTCCGGTATCCGGGAGTTGCATAATCTCATAGTCAAAGAAATATGTATATGCCATGAAGAAAGCAATAGCAATAAAACTTAACGATCAATATGCTATGCTAACGGATGGGTCTTGTCCATCACATAATTCTCCTAATGATGTGATCTCGTTCATCAAATGACAACACATGTGTATGGTTAGGAAACTTAACCATCTTTAATTAACGAGCTAGTCTAGTAGAGGCTTACTAGGGACGCGGTGTTTTGTCTATGTGTCCACACATGTATCAAGTTTTCGGTTAATACAATTCTAGCATGAATAATAAATATTTATCATGATATAAGGAAATATAAAATAACAACTTTATTATTGCCTCTAGAGCATATTTCCTTCAGTCTCGCACTTGCACTAGAGTCAATAATCTAGTTCACATCGCCATGTGATTTAACACCAATAGTTCACATCTTTATGTGACTAACACCCATAGTTCACATCTTTATGTGGCTAACACCCATAGTTCACATCGCCATGTGACCAACACCCAAAGGGTTTACTAGAGTCAATAATCTAGTTCACATCGCTATGTGATAAACAACCAAAGAGTACTAAGGTGTGATCATGTTTTGCTTGTGAGAGAAGTTTAGTCAACGAGTCTGCCACATTCAGATCCGTATGTATTTTGCAAATTTCTGTGTCAACAATGCTCTGCACGGGGCTACTCTAGCTAATTGCTCCCACTTTCAATATGTATCCAGATTGAGACTCAGAGTCATCTGGATCAGTGTCAAAGCTTGCATCGACGTAACCCTTTACGACGAACTCTTTGTCACCTCCATAACCGAGAAACATTTCCTTAGTCCTCTTTAGGTATCTAAGGATAATTTTGACCGTTGTCCAGTGATCTACTCCTAGATCACTATTGTACCCCCTTGCCAAACTCATGGCAAGGTACACAATAGGTCTGGTATACAGCATGGCATACTTTATAGAACCTATGGCTGAGGCATAGGGAATGACTTTCATTTTCTCTCTATCTTCTGTCGTGGTGGGTTTTGAGTCTTACTCAACTTCATACCTTACAACTCAGCCAATAACTCCTTCTTTGACTGATCCATTTTGAATTCCTTCAAAATCTTATCAAGGTATGTACTCATCGAAAGTCTTATCAAGCGTTTTGATCTGTCTCTATAGATCTTGATGCCCAATATGCAAGCAGCTTCACCGAGGTCTTTCTTTGAAAAACTGATACGTCTCCAACGTATCTACTTTTCCAAACACTTTTGCCCTTGTTTTGGACTCTAACTTGCATGATTTGAATGGAACTAACCCGGTCTGATGCTGTTTTCAGCAGAATTGCCATGGTGTTATTTTTGTGCAGAAATAAAAGTTCTCGGAATGACCTCAAAATCCACGGAGAATATTTTTGGAATTTATAAAAAATATTGGCGAAAGAATCAACACCAGGGGGCCCACACCCTGTCCACGAGGGTGGGGGCACGCCTGCCCCCCTGGGCTCCCCCTGTCTCGTGCCCCCCCTGAGGCTCCATCGACCTCAACTCCAACTCCATATATTCACGTTCGGGGAGAAAAAAATCAAAGAGAAGGATTCATCGCGTTTTACGATACGGAGCCGCCGCCAAGCCCTAATCTCTCTCGGGAGGGTTGATCTAGAGTCCGTTCGGGGCTCCGGAGAGGGGAATCCGTCGCCATCGTCATCATCAACCATCCTCCATCACCAATTTCATGATGCTCACCGTCGTGCGTGAGTAATCCCATCGTAGGCTCGCTGGACGGTGATGGGTTGGATGAGATTTACCATGTAATCGAGTTAGTTTTGTTAGGGTTTGATCCCTAGTATCCATTATGTTCTGAGATTGATGTTGCTATGACTTTTCCATGCTTAATGCTTGTCACTAGGGCCTGAGTGCCATGATTTCAGATCTGAACCTATTATATTTTCATGAATATATGTGAGTTCTTGATCCTATCTTGCAAGTCAATAGTCACCTACTATGTGTTATGATCCGGCAACCCCGAAGTGACAATAATCGGGACCACTCCCGGTGATGACCGTAGTTTGAGGAGTTCATGTATTCACTAAGTGTTAATGCTTTGGTCCGGTACTCTATTGAAAGGAGGCCTTAATATCCCTTAGTTTCCAATAGGACCCCGCTGCTACGGGAGGGTAGGACAAAAGATGCCATGCAAGTTCTTTTCCATAAGCACGTATGACTATATTCGGAATAAATGCCTACATTACATTGATGAACTGGAGCTAGTTCTGTGTCACCCTATGTTATAACTGTTGCATGAAGAATCGCATCCAACATAATTATCCACCATTGATCCATTGCCTACGAGCTTTTCACATATTGATCTTTGCTTAGTTACTTTTCCGTTGCCACTGTTACAATTACTATAAAACTGCTACTGTTACTTTTCCCACCGTTACTGTTACTTCCATACTACTTTGCGACTAAATGGTTTGCTGCAGATAATAAGTCTTTCAGGTGTGGTTGAATTGACAACTCAACTACTAATACTTGAGAATATTCTTTGGCTCACATTGTGTCGAATCAATAAATTTGGGTTGAATACTCTACCCTAGAAAACTGTTGCGATCCCCTATACTTGTGGGTTATCAAGACTATTTTCTGGCGCCGTTGCCGGGGAGCATAGCTCTATTCTTTGAGTCGCTTGGGATTTATATCTGTTGATCACTATGAGGAAGTTGAAAGATGAAAGAACCAAGATTTTTCCCTCAACTACGAGGGGAGGTAAGGAATTGCCATCTAGCTCTGCACTTGATTCACCTTCTGTTTTGAGTAAACTTGCGACACCTACTCCTGCTATTAATTCTGATATGTTGCATGTTATTGATGATGCCACTTCTGCTTTGCATGATACTTATGATGAAACTACTTCTATGCTCGATAATACTATGCCATTTGGTGAATTTCTTGATGAACAACTTGCTAGGGTTAGAGAGAACGAAATTATTGAAACTGATAATATTGATGAAAGTGATGATGAAGATTCTCCCCCTAGATATGAATTACCTGATGTACCTGAGGGTTATGTTATGGATGAAGAGACTGCTAGAGATCTTTTTGCTTGCAAAGATAGATATGATCTTAAGAAACTGTTAGCTAAGCTGAAAGAAAAGTCTTTGAATGCTAGAATGAAATATGACCCTGCTTTTGCTACTTCACCTATCTGTATTTCTGATAAGGATTATGATTTCTCTATTGATCCTGAGTTAATTAATTTGGTTGAATCTGATCCTTTTTATGGTTATGAATCTGAAACTGTTGTGGCACATCTTACTAAATTGAATGATATAGCCACCCTATTCACCCATGAAGAAAAAATTCGTTACTACTATATCCTTAAGTTATTTCCATTCTCATTAAAGGGTGATGCTAAAATATGGTATAATTCTCTTGCTCCTGGTTGTGTGCGTACTCCCCAGGATATGATTTATTACTTCTCTGCTAAATATTTTCCCGCTCATAAGAAACAAGTTGCCTTAAGGGAAATATATAATTTTGTGCAAATTTAAGAAGAGAGTCTCCCACATGCTTGGGGGAGGCTTCTCCGATTACTTAATACTTTGCCTGATCATCCTCTCAAGAAAAATGAAATACTTGATATCTTTTATAATGGACTAACCGATGCTTCCAAAGACCACCTAGATAGTTGTGCTGGTTGTGTTTTCAGGGAAAGAATTGTTGAGCAAGCTGAGTTGCTATTGAATAATATATTGAGTAATGATAATGATTGGACACTTCCTGAACCAACTCCTAAGCCAACTCCGAAGAAAAGGGGTATTCTATTTCTCAGTCCTGAAGATATGCAAGAGGCAAAGAAATCTATGAAAGAAAGGGTATTAAAGCTGAAGATGTTAAGAATTTACCACCTATTGAAGAAATACATGGTCTTGATAACCCGACACAGGTAGTAAAGGTAAATTCTCTCTATAGATTTGATGAAGGTGATATTCCTCTTAATAAGTCTGCTAGCCAATGCTTAGATGAGTTTGATAATTTTATTGTTAAACAAGAAAACTTCAATGCTTATGTTGGTAGACAATTGAAACGTAATGCTTATATGATTGAACACTTGAGTGATTATATGTCTAGAGTTAAAGGTGAACTTAAACTCATTAGTAAACATGCTTCTATGATTACCACTCAGGTAGAACAAGTGCTTAAAGCACAAGATGATTTGCTCAATGAATTAAATAATAACAAAAATGATAATGCTGTTAGAGTTGTGACTAGAGGGGGTAGAATGACTCAGGAACCTTTGTATCCTGAGGGCCACCCTAAGAGAGTTGAGCAAGATTCTCAGAGAACTAATGTTGATGCACCTAGTCCTTCTAAGAAGAAGAAAAAGAAAAATGGTAGGACTTTGCATGCTTCTAGTGAACCTGTTGTTGACACACCCGAGAATCCTAATGATATTTCTATTTCTGATGCTGAAACACAATCTGGTAATGAACATGAACCTAGTGAAAATATTAATGATGATGTTCATGATGATGCTCAACCTAGCAATAACAATGATGTAGAGATTGAACCTGCTGTTGATCTTGATATAACCCACAATCAAAGAATCAACGTTATGATAAGAGAGACTTCGTTGCTAGGAAGCATGGTAAAGAAAGAGAACCATGGGTTCAGAAACCCATGCCTTTTCCTCCTAAACCATCCAAGAAAAAGGATGATGAGGACTTTGAGCGCTTTGCTGAAATGATTAGACCTATCTTTTTGCGTATGCGTTTGACTGATATGCTTAAAATGAATCCTTATGCTAAGTATATGAAAGATATTGTTACAAATAAAAGAAAGATACCGGAAGCTGAAATTTCCACCATGCTTGCCAATTATACTTTTAAAGGTGGAATACCAAAGAAACTAGGAGATCCAGGAGTACCAACTATACCATGCTCCATTAAGAGAAACTATGTTAAAACTGCTTTATGTGATCTTGGAGCCGGTGTTAGTGTTATGCCTCTCTCTCTCTATATCGTAGACTTGATTTGAATAAGTTGACACCTACTAAAATATCTTTGCAAATGGCTGATAAATCAACTACTATACCTGTCGGTATTTGTGAGGATGTGCCTGTTGTGGTTGCAAATGTTACTATTTTAACGGACTTTGTTATTCTTGATATTCCCGAGGATGATAGTATGTCTATTATTCTTGGTAGACCCTTTTTGAATACTGCAGGGGCTGTTATTGATTGCAACAAAGGCAATGTCACATTTCATGTTAATGGTGATGAGGACATAGACCTGGGGTAGGGTAATAGGCCTGACCTATACCTCCTACCTAAGGTCCTTGTCCTAGAAGCAAAGAGGTTCAGGAGTAAATAGAGGGGACCCAACAAAGGTGTCGAGTGCAATCCACTCGACCTACCATTCACTCGGAGACCCCCCTTTCTTATGTCACTCGACCACTAAACCACTCGACGTGCAGAAGACCTAAAGCCACTCCGCGCAGCAACGGTCGGGCATTTATCTTAGACTTAATAGTCATTTATATTACTTTACTGCAGACGTTACCTGTAACGCTCCTACTTTATGAACATTGAACTCCTTGTAACGCGGGCTGGCTGGGGTCCTGGCGCACTCTATATAAGCCACCCCCCTCCACTGGCACAAGGGTTCGCACCCCCTGTAACACACACGCATATAATCCAGTCGACCGCCTTCGGGCTCCGAGACGTAGGGCTGTTACTTCCTCCGAGAAGGGCCTGAACTCATAAAACTCGTGCGTACAGCTTCTCCATAGCTAGGACCTTGCCTTTACATCCCTACCCCCCATTCTATTGTCAGATTTAGAACCACGACAGTTGGCGCCCACCGTGGGGCAGCTGTTATAGCGACTTGTTGGAGAAGTTGCAATTTTTCCGATCCCCATCAGCATGGTTTCAGGCGGAGGATTGGCCGAGGGCCGCGAGATCCGTCTCGGCGCGCTCGTGTTCGTCGCCGACGACTCCGCTTGGCTCCAAGAGGCTCCACTCGACGTCGAGGCGCTCCCCGTCCGCGGGGCAACGCACTTTCGCGCGTGCGTCCGTGGCGTCCTCCTGCGGCAGCCGTCGACCCTCGGCTCCTGTGGCGTCTTCACTCCCTGCAGCCCGCCGGCACAAGCGTTCCGGTCGGTCGAGGCTCCAGTGGTGGGTGAGGCACGCGGTGGCTCGCCAGTCGGCCACCCCTCAAGTCGCGGCAATCGAGCCCGACGAAACTCTCTACGGCCTGTTTGACCTGTCGACTGGCTCCGTTGAGACCGCATCCGAGTGCGACAGCAGTGACCCTGCGGCGGAAGTCCTGATGGTCAACGGACTGCGCAGTCCTCCTGGCTTCCCCCGCGTCGACGGTGGTGATGGCGGAGGCGATCCGTCGCGTGCCCACGAGGAGTACCGCCCCGAGCCCCTCTCTTCGAAGTAGAGGGAAGAGCTTCGCCGCCGTAACATGGATGCACTTCACACTCCTATCGTTGGAGAAACCCCCGAGGCCTGGGCCTTGGAAGAGGTGCGCCTGGCCAACTTGGCTGAGCGCACTCGACTGGAGAATCTCCAGCACACACTCGACGAGCGTGCTCGGCAGCGAGTTCCAGAATCCAGTCGACGTCAACTCTTTCCGTCTCCAACCCAGGTATATCGAACTCCGATCCAGAATCTCACGGCTGCTGCCCGAATAGCAGAGTCGATTCAGCCTTCCCAGTCGGAGGCTGGTAGGGGTTTGATGCAGATCCGGGCTTTTCTCCGGGCGGCGGGGGAGCAGAACACAGCAGTGTCACAGTCTCGGAATAGGATTCATAGTAGATCTGTGATGGCAGATACAGTTTAGTCGGCTCACAGCCCGAGATCGCCTCCAAGGCGTGAGGGACGTGGAGATCGACAGGATCAGTACAGGAACCGTGAGCAGTATGATCGTCGTCGAGTACCCACGCCTCCCCCAAGGAGTGGGTCATACGCGCCTCGGCAACACGATGACAGACGCCCCCACAGTGGTGGGCGAAGGATTCCAGTCGACCCCCGGGAGCCGGGCTTTGACGCGAGACCCATTCTCGTTCAAGGTCTGGTTGACAGGAACAGAGCACACAGAGATGGCCACGACAGAGATTACCCGACCGGCAGCAGGGTGCATGTTTCAGGTCCCGAGTGCTTCAGCAGAGCCATCAGAGCAGCAGTGATTCCTCCCAACTTCAGGTTGGCGACTGGAGTCAGCAAGTTCACAGGTGAGTCCAAGCCTGACACTTGGCTTGAGGACTACCGAGTGGCTGTGCAGATTGGTGGTGGTAATGATGAAGTGGCCATGAAGCACCTTCCTCTGATGTTAGAGGGCTCGGCCAGAGCGTGGTTGAATCAGCTAGCACCTGGCAGTATTTATAGCTGGGAAGAGCTCGCTCGGGTGTTTGTCAGAACATTTGAAGGTACATGCAAACGACCAGCAGGGCTGACAGAGCTACAGTCTTGCGTACAGAAGTCGAATGAAACTTTGAGAGATTATATCCAGAGATGGATCACATTGCACCACACGGTGGAGAATGTGTCTGATCACCAAGCAGTTTGTGCCTTCAAGGAAGGCGTCAAGTATCGGGAATTGAATCTAAAGTTCGGTCGGACCGTAGATATGTCTCTGAGTCGAATGATGGAAATTGCCACCAAGTATGCTAATGGTGAAGAGGAGGATCGGCTCCGGAGTGGCAAGCACAAAATAGTCGCCCACGAAACCGGGGGAGGGAACTCCAGTCGGAAGCAGAAGCGCAAAGCCGAGCCAGCTGCTCCCGGAGAAGCCTTAGCCATGACTCAAGGAAAGTTCAAGGGGAAGCCCAAAGGGCCATGGAACCCCAAGAAGGTAAAAGATCAAGATGGAAATGATGTGTTGGATTTACCGTGCCACATTCACACCAAAAAAGATGAGGAGGGTAATCTCATTTACCCGAAGCATACCACTCGACAATGTCGGCTCCTAATCCAGCAATTCCGAGAGAAACAGCCCAAAGAGAAGGAGAAAGAATTAGACAAGGTTGAGGATAAGGAAGAAGACGATGATGGTTACCCCCACGTAAATTCAACTCTGATGATTTTTGCTGATGATGAGAGCAAAAGTCGACTGAAAGTCATCAACAGAGAAGTGAACATGGTCGCCCCAGCGACGCCCAGTTATTTGAAGTGGTCTCAGACTGCCATTACATTCGACCAGTCTGATCACCCAACACACATAGCCACCCCTGGGAGGCAAGCATTGGTGGTCGACCCAGTCGTCGAAGGCACTCGGTTGACTAAGGTTCTGATGGATGGTGGCAGTGGCCTTGAATATACTGTATGCGGAGACCTTGAAAGGAATGGGCATTCCGATGTCTAGACTCAATGAAAGCAATATGAGTTTCCATGGAGCTATTCCTGGCAAGAAGGCTGAATCACTCGGCCAGATCGCCCTTGACGTGGTTTTCGGTGATTCCAAGAATTACCGCAAAGAAAAGTTGACGTTTCAAGTTGTCGATTTCTAGAGTGCTTATCATGCTATTCTGGGCAGGCCGGCTTATGCACGTTTTATGGCTCGACCATGTTACGTGTACCTCAAATTGAAGATGCCTGGTCCCAAAGGAGTGATCACTATCACTGGCAATCGGAAGAAGGCAGAAGAGTGCTTCCAGAAGGGCTCAAAGATCGCCGATGCACAAATGGCAGTAGTGGAATTGTAGGAGTATCAGAAGAATGTAGATCCGAGTGATTTGTTGCGAGCAAAGAAGTCTGCCACGGATTCAGCATTTCAGTCATCTGGTGAAACGAAGCCGATTCATATTCACCCGACCGACCCCAATGCTGCTCTGACTCACATTTCGACAACGCTCGACTCCAAATAGGAAGAAGCGCTCATCCCGTTCCTCCGTGAGAACTGGGACATCTTTGCATGGAAACCTTCTGACATGCCGGGTGTTCCCAGGGGGCTGGCTGAGCACCGTTTGCGAGTCGACCCAAAAGTGAAACCATTCAAAGAACATCTTCGACGGTCCGCCGTACAGAAGAGAAAAGCGATCGGTGAAGAAGTAGCTCGGCTCCTAGCAGCTGAGTTTATCCGAGAGATTTACCACTCCGAGTGGTTAGCCAATGTTGTCATGGTCCCCAAGAAGGACGACTCACTTCGCATGTGCATTGACTTCAAGCATATCAATCGGGCCTGCCCGAAAGATCACTTTCCTCTACCCCGCATCGATCAAATAGTCGACTCGACTGCAGGGTGTGAGCGCTTGTCCTTTTTGGACGCTTATTCCGGGTATCATCAGATCCGACTGTATGGACCCGATGAGATAAAAACAGCTTTCATCACTCCATTTGGGTGCTTCTGTTATGTCACCATGCCATTCGGCCTGAAGAATGCTGGAGCCACATTCATGAGGATGATTCAGAAGTGTTTACTCACTCAAATCAGTCGGAATGTGGAAGCATACATGGATGACATTGTGGTCAAGTCACGTAAAGGTTCCGACCTGCTGGCTGACCTTGCTGAAACTTTTGCCAACCTCAGAAGGTATGATATCAAGCTTAATCCATCAAAGTGCACATTCGGAGTTCCGGGCGGAAAATTACTCGGTTTTCTCGTTTCCGAACGAGGGATCGACGCTAACCCAGAGAAAGTTGGTGCCATTCTCCGAATGAAACGCCCTGTGCGTGTGCACGATGTTCAGAAGCTTACAGGTTGTTTGGCCGCCTTAAGTCGATTCATTTCTCGCCTCGGTGAAAAGGCATTGCCTCTTTACCGACTGATGAAGAAGTCTGATAAGTTCGAGTGGACTCCTGAAGCTGATGCAGCATTTGCAGAGCTCAAAGCCCTGCTTTCCACCCAGCCGGTGCTTGCTGCCCCAATCAGCAAAGAGCCTTTACTGCTTTACATTGCAGCCACTGGACAAGTCGTCAGTACAGTACTTACGGTCGAGCGGGAAGAAGAAGGAAAAGCCTATAAAGTTCAGCGCCCAGTATATTATGTTTCTGAAGTTTTGACTCCATCAAAGCAAAGATATCCACATTATCAGAAGCTTGTTTATGGGATTTATATGACCACGAAGAAGGTTGCACATTATTTCTCTGACCACTCCATTACAGTCGTCAGCGACGCTCCATTATCAGAGATTCTGAACAACAGAGATGCAACTGGTCGAGTGGCAAAGTGGGCGATTGAACTTCTTCCCTTGGATATTAAGTTTGAGGCAAAGAAAGCTATCAAGTCCCAAGCAATAGCAGATTTCCTCGCCGAGTGGATCGAACAGCAACTGCCGACTCAAGTCCACTCGGAGCACTGGACCATGTTCTTTGACGGTTCCAAGATGCTGAATGGTTCCGGTGCTGGGGTGGTACTGGTATCTCCCCGAGGAGACAAGCTCAGATATGTTCTCCAGATTCACTTTGATTCCTCCAATAACGAAGCAGAATATGAAGCACTCTTATATGGGTTACGTATGGCCATCTCACTCGGCGTCCGTCGCCTCATGGTCTACGGAGACTCAGATTTGGTAGTCAATCAAGTGATGAAGGAGTGGGACGTCAGAAGCCCAGCTATGACTGGTTACTGCAATGCGGTGAGGAAGTTGGAAAAGAAATTTGAGGGGTTAGAGCTCCATCATATACCCCGACTGAAAAATCAAGAAGCCGATGATTTAGCAAAGATAGGTTCCAAGAGGGAAGCCATTCCCAGCAACGTGTTTTTGGAACACATTCATACACCTTCAGTTCAAGAAGATCCTTTCACTGAAGAGCCCCCGCAGCCTAAGAGCGCCACAGATCCGACTGAAGTCGAAGTCCCAGCCGTGGTCGACCTGATCATGGAGGTTTTGGTCATCACTCCCGACTGGACAGTGCCATACATTGCGTATATCCTTAGGAAAGAACTCCCAGAGGATGAAGAAGAGGCTCGACAGATCGTCCGTCGATCCAAAGCCTTTACTGTGATAAAAGGACAACTGTTTAGGGAAAGTGTAACTGGAGTCAGCCAGAAATGCATCACACCAGAAGAAGGTCGAGTGATCCTCAACGACATCCACTCGGGGACCTGTGGTCACCATGCGTCCTCTCGGACCATTGTGGCCAAAGCATACCGAGCCGGATTTTATTGGCCACGAGCAAATGAAATGGCGAAAGATATAGTCGACAAATGTGAAGGCTGCCAGTTTTACTCCAATATGTCCCACAAGCCTGCGTCAGCCCTGAAGACTATTCCACTCGTCTGGCCCTTTGCCGTTTGGGGATTGGATATGGTTGGACCCCTGAGGACTGGTAGGAGCGGCTTCACTCATGTGCTTGTAGCAGTCGACAAGTTTACCAAGTGGATTGAAGCCAAGCCTATCAAGAATCTTGAAGCCAGTACTGCCGTCAGCTTCATCAGAGAATTGACATTCAGATATGGAGTTCCGCACAGCATCATCACTGACAACGGGTCGAACTTCGATTCTGATGAGTTCAGAGCCTTCTGTGCTTCCCAAGGCACGCGAGTCGACTATGCTTCAGTCGCCCACCCCCAGTCGAATGGACAAGCAGAAAGAGCAAATGGCTTGATTCTCAAAGGACTGAAACCCCGACTGATGCGTGATCTCAAGCACGCAGCAGGCGCCTGGGTCGATGAACTTCCATCAGTTCTTTGGGGATTGAGGACAACTCCCAATTGGTCGACTGGCCGAACTCCATTCTTCTTGGTTTATGGAGCTGAAGCTGTTCTACCGAGTGACTTGCTTCACAATGCACCCCGAGTCGAGCTCTTCTCTGAAGATGAAGCAGAACAGGCCCGGCAGGACGCAGTCGATCTCCTAGAGGAGGAAAGAGAGATGGCCTTAATCCGGTCGACCATTTATCAGCAAGACTTGCGTCGATTCCACGCCAGAAACGTGAGGGGCCGAGCCTTTCAGGAGGGAGACTTGGTTCTTCGAGTAGATCAGCAGAAACCACACAAGCTCGCCCCTGCTTGGGAAGGTCCCTTCATTGTCACCAGAGTTCTCCACAATGGAGCATACCATCTTTACAATGTCGAGCATCAGAGAGACGAGCCACGGGCTTGGAACGCGGAGCTGCTCCGCCCCTTTTATACTTAAGTACTCATTCGGATGAGATGTAATAAGAAATACCTTTGTAGTTTGTTTATCAAAGACAAGAGCTTTACAGTCTTCCTAAATGGTTGTTGTTACTTTTGTTTGCGTCTGAAATCCCCCAGTGGGTGACTTTGCCGCGAATCCGTTTCGCCTAAGTTTGTAAAATCCTACCGAGTGATGAGCAAGCCTCTCACTCGGAGGCTTAGCCGCGAATCTGTTTCGCCTAAGTTTGAAAAATCCTACCGAGTGGTGAGCAAGCCTCTCACTCGGAGGCTTAGCCGCGAATCTGTTTCGCCTAAGTTTGTAAAATCCTACCGAGTGGTGAGCAACCCTCCCACTCGGGGGCTTAGCTGCAGTCCAGTACTCGCCTAAGTTTGTAAAATCCTACCGAGTGGTGAGCAAGCCTCCCACTCGGGGGATTAGCTGCAGTCCAGTACTTGCCTAAGTTTGTAAAATCCTACCGAGTGGTGAGCAACCCTCCCACTCGGGGGCTTAGCTGCAGTTCGGTACTCGCCTAAGTTTGTAAAATCCTACCGAGTGGTGAGCAACCCTCCCACTCGGGGGCTTAGCTGCAGTCCAGTACTCGCCTAAGTTTGTGAAATCCTACCCAGTGGTGAGCAACCCTCCCACTCGGGGGCTTAGCTGCAGTCCAGTACTCGCCTAAGTTTGTGAAATCCTACCGAGTGGTGAGCAACCCTCCCACTCGGGGGCTTAGCTGCAGTCCAGTACTCGCCTAAGTTTGTAAAATCCTACCGAGTGGTGAGCAAGCCTCCCACTCGGGGGCTTAGCTGCAGTCCAGTACTCGCCTAAGTTTGTAAAATCCTACCGAGTTGTGAGCAACCCTCCCACTCGGGGGCTTAGCTGCAGTCCAGTACTCGCCTAAGTTTGTAAAATCCTACCGAGTGGTGAGCAACCCTCCCACTCGGGGGCTTAGCTGCAGTCCAGTACTCGCCTAAGTTTGTGAAATTCTACCGAGTGGTGAGCAACCCTCCCACTCGGGGGCTTAGCTGCAGTCCAGTACTCGCCTAAGTTTGTGAAATCCTACCGAGTGGTTAGCAACCCTCCCACTCGGAGGCTTAGCTGCAGTCCAGTACTCGCCTAAGTTTGTAAAATCCTATCGAGTGGTGAGCAACCCTCCCACTCGCAGGCTTAGCTGCAGTCTAGTACTCGCCTAAGTTCGAAGCCCATCCCCATCCGCAAGGACGACGAGGTGCAGGTCGACTGCAACCTTCTCCTTCGGAGCTGCGCCACAAGTACAATGTGCGCTCCATCCCTATCCGCAAGGACGACGAGGTGCAGGTCGACTGCAACCTTCTCCTTCGGAGCTGCGCCACAAGTACAATGTGCGCTCCATCCCTATCCGCAAGGACGACGAGGTGCGAGTCGACTGCAACCTTCTCCTTTGGAGCTGCGCCACAAGTACAACGTGTGATCCTGTCCTATCCGCAAGGACGACGAGGTGCAGGTCGACTGCGACCTTCTCCTTCGGAGCTGCACCTTAAGTACAATAGCTGCATCTCAAGTACAAAGATTATTCCAATTGAAGAAACAAAATCCACTCGAAGGCAAACACAAGCATATTCAGAGATAAACCAGGTTCAGATAAATCCTAAAGTTCTGGACGACAGATCAAAAGTATTCGAGCATCAAGCCCGAAGAAGTTTAACGATTACACAATCACTCGGCATTCCGAGGCAAATAAAGGTGGAGCATAATGTTTTTCGGTCACGCGTCAGGAGAAGGGCTGGCTGGGTTGCAGAAACTGTCAAGGTCTATGCTGTCTGCAATGCGAGTGGTAGCGTCAAGGAAAGTGTCCATGAAGGATTGGAAGGTGTGCCTCTTTGTGTTAGCAACCTTGAGCTCCGCCAGCTTGTCTTCTTTGACGTCTTTGCAGTGCACTCGGACCAAGGACAACGCGACATCAGCGCCACAGCGAGCAGATGACTTCTTCCACTCTTGCACTCGGTCAGGTATTTGATTCAGTTGAGCCATCAGAGACTCGAGATCTTGAGACAGTTCCGCCTGGGGCCAGAGTTCAGCATCAACCCAAGTCATCGCTGCCTTCAGGCGAGCAAGATAAGCAACCGCGCTGTCCATGCGAGATTCCAACCGCAACACATTCATCGCAACATCATCCTTGACTGGAAAATTTATGGGATCGAGATCCATCTTGACCCGTCCAGTTTCCGCTTCAAAGTCTTGGCAAAGCTCTGCACAGTCGAGTAAATGATGAGTCGACGATATAATCAAGCTGGACAGTCGACCGTAATTAGTCAGTCAATCATCAGTACCTTCAAGTTTTAGGACCAGCTTTGCAGCAAGCTGGCCCAGATAAGACTCCAACCCGCCCTTCTTGGCCTTGAGGCTCCCAAGCTCGTCAGTCAGCTTGTCCTTGTCTTTCTTCAGTCGCTCGACCTCCCGATTGGCGTCAGAGACAGCAGCCTTCAGTTTGGAGTTCTCCTCTTCTAACTTGCCGACTGAAGCAAGCTTCTTGTCAGCAAGCGCCATTTTCTCTCGCGCTTCCTTCTGTGCAGCAGCAAGATCCAGATCCTTCTTCTCCAAAGCCTGCTTCATTTTCTCTAAAGAAATAACATTCTTCAGACGGGCTTGGAGTTAACGGCTTTCACTACATACATCTGCTCGAGTGGGGTCACTCGGTTCAAAAATGGAAAGGAAAAGGGCCGGCAGTGAGAAAGGCAGTTGATGATTGGTTACCTCCCATGGCAGCTACTTCATCACGAGCAGTCTTGAGATTCTTCTGGGCCAATTCTAGATCAAGGTTGAGGCTGATTTGCTGCTTGTTCATTGCGGAAAGCTGAGCCCCAAGATCACAAGATTTCTGCAGTTCAAGCCATATCAGTTGACCAGGATAAAAAGACATCACAGTGATAGCTACTCTAAGACTACCGCCGAATCAAACATTCAACGGCAGTCTCGGGGACTACACCCAGTGGGTGCACTTGGCGTGCCCCTACTGGTTTGAATAAACACTCGACATGGTCTGCCCAGTGCGAGAGTAAAAAAAAAGAGCAGTTCTCAGACCATAGTCGACTGCCCGCAGTCAACCAAGGTCTCGGGGACTACACCCAGTGGGTGCACTTAGCATGCCCCCACTGGTTCTGGTGTCATTCGACCTGGCCAGTCCAGACCGAGTGACAAAATTCAGATTCTCAGACCACAGTGGACTGCCCGCAGTCAACTATGGTCTCGGGGACTACACCCAGTGGGTGCACTAAGAGTGCCCCCACTAGTTCAAAGATTCAATCCAAGACGACTGAAATTGACTCGTGCAACTTCAAAACAGTCACACCCCAGTGGGTGATCGGACGAGAAATATGATCAATCGGAAATCAACTAACCTGGACATTGGTCTGCAGAACAGCTCTGGTTTCAAGGCCACCTGACTGGCCTCATGCACCACTTTCATCTGCCCCATCACAAGGTTCAACTGAAGAAGAGCTTCCTTGGCGGCAGATGGTGGGTCGTCCGGGGTTTGATACACAGTGAAAAGCGATGATGGCAGAGCAGTCGGAGCAACCGCTGGGTCTGGTGCGTGGGGTTGTATTGGTACAGCAGAAGTCTGAGCAGCTGATCCTCATGGGCAATCAGTCGACAGCGGGATAGCGAAAATGACGTTGGTACGTGCCGGGTCTGACGATCGTTCGACTGACGTCTCAGGCGCTTTCCCGCTCAGTTCCTTGTCCCTCCTCCTCCTTCCCCTTAGTGGTATTTCTTCTTCATCGTCCGGGAGCACAACAACGTCCCGTGGCGCTGCAACAAACAGAGAAAGTCAAGGAGATAGCTGCCAAACAATCCAGTCGTCCAAATAAACTCGAGTCGGGCAGACTTACTGGCTTTGGAGGTAGTTGCATCGTCGGTTTCCTCGTTATCTGGGGTCTTGTCGATATCCATATCAGTCGCAGCCGAGGCCGGGCTGTAAAGTTTCATCATCCACTCGGTCAGTACAAGAGAATAGGTCAGAACAAGAAAATACGGAGAGAACATTTACCCAGAAGCAACAGGAACGTCCATCTTGATCCTAGGCAAGGTCTTCCGAGCCTTCGAAGGATTGATCTTGGGCTGCTTGGTGACCTTCTCAGCCAATTCTGGAGTCGAAGATCGAGCGCGCTTTTGAGATGGAGCGCTCGAGGCCACAGCCTTGCCGCGCCTGCCCCCGGGATCATGGTGCTGCTTGGATCGACGTTCAGAACGAGGTGGTGAGTCGGCTACCACCTCGTCGTCTGACTCATTGCTCTCATCTTCATCATCGTCGGCTGGTGACTCCCACTCGCCGCTCTCCTCCGCGCTGTCCTCGCCTTCATGGTACTGCTCCAGAGCTTGTTCGCCATTGGGCATTTAGTACATCTCTGTATAAATCTACAAAACAAGGAGCCGAGTGGAAATCAGTCGGATCAACAAACAATCAGAAAACACATCCAAATTCAATTAGTTGTAATGGCTAAACCTTGTCTGGCTGGTTGCTGTCGCTGAAAGGTTTGACTCTCCTGGCGCCCCTGGGGTTGTCCTTGTTCCCGGTGATGCCGCTCAGCCACTCGGCCACTGTTTTGGCTGTCACCTCCTCCGGATGAACCCGAGCGATATCACCAGCCCCGGAGTACATCCACATGGAGTGGTCACGAGCTTGGAGTGGTTGAATGCGCCGAATGAGGAACACCTCCAGCAGATCCATGCCGGTGACACCTTGGTTGATCAGTTGAACTACCCTCTTGACCAGCATGCCCGTCTCCGCCTTCTTCGCGGCGGTCACTTTCAACGAAGATGGAGTCTGAACACGATCAAAAGAGAAAGGGGGAAGTCCAGTCGAGTGGCTTGGGGTCGCGATATCCTGGCAATAGAACCAGGTCGACTGCCAGCCCCTGACCGACTCAGGAAGAGTCATCGGAGGGAAAGAACTCCTCTTCCTCTTCTGAATACCCAGACCCCCACACATTTGGATAACATGGGTTTTCTCGTCGTTCGAGTTCGCTTTCTTCACTGTTAGGGAGCGGATAGTGAAAATGTGCTTGAAAAGACCCCGGTGCGGTCGACACCCCAGGAAATTCTCGCACATGGACACGAATGCGGCAAGATATGTGATGGTGTTGGGAGTGAAATGGTGGAGTTGAACCCCGAAAAAATCCAAGAAACCTCGAAAGAAGGGGTGTGGAGGAAGCAAGAAGCCGCGGTCGACATGAGTGGCGAGCAGAACACACTCACCCGGTCGCGGCTGTGGCTCCGTTTCCCCCTCCGGCAGCCGCGCAGACTCATGGACTATCAGCCCTAGCTCGGCCATATCGTCCAAGTCTTCCTGCTGAAGTGAAGATCGGATCCAATCTCGCTGGATCTAACCCGACGGCAGCCCCGAGCGCGATGAAGATCCCCGATTCGTCTTCTTGCTTTTCGCCGCCCCCCTCGCCTTCTTCGCGTGTTCCAGCGCCGCCGTTTTCTCCTTCCCCATGGCGGCGGAGCGGCGGCGTCGAGGGTGGAGAAGCCGAACAAGGTAAAAGAGCAAGATGAAGAAGAGGGAGAATGGGCACGCACAGTGCGGACGCCTCAGCCTCGCCGCTTTTAAGGGCCTACTTCCGAGTGGCTGACGCGTGGGTCCGGGCGATCCTGTCAAATCCCTTAACAGTCGCACACAGGATACGTGGCGAAAAAGGTGGCGCGGAAATCGAAACGCCCTGCTTATCTACTCCGCTTACCACGGCGCGCTCCGCCTGGCGCACTTCCACCAAAATTTCGAATCCCGCGAAATCCGGGATCCTCTACAACCGATCACGCCAAAGATCCTATGTCAAAGATAACACTCGACGGATGACGTTATAAAACCAGTCGGTCATTTCTGAATCGATCAAGGCGTCTGAAATGAAGCCGAAGTCCCAACAACTGGCATCCATTTGAAGATGAAAGCAAGAGCTAGAGCAAGGTCAACTTCAACCTTCTTTTCACTCGGACCTCAATCCATTCGGGGGCTAATGATGAGGACATAGACCTGGGGTAGGGTAATAGGCCTGACCTATACCTCCTACCTAAGGTCCTTGTCCTAGAAGCAAAGAGGTTCAGGAGTAAATAGAGGGGACCCAACAAAGGTGTTGAGTGCAATCCACTCGACCTACCATTCACTCGGAGACCCCCCTTTCTTATGTCACTCAACCACTAAACCACTCGACGTGCAGAAGACCTAAATCCACTCCGCGCAGCAACGGTATGGCATTTATTCTTAGACTTAATAGTCATTTATATTACTTTACTACAGACGTTACCTGTAACGCTCCTACTTTATGAACATTGAACTCCTTGTAACGTGGGCTGGCTGGGGTCCTGGCGCACTCTATATAAGCCACCCCCCTCCACTGGCACAAGGGTTCGCACCCCCTGTAACACACACGCATATAATCCAGTCGACCGCCTCCGGGCTCCGAGACGTAGGGTTGTTACTTCCTCCGAGAAGGGCCTGAACTCGTAAAACTCGTGCGTACAGCTTCTCCATAGCTAGGACCTTGCCTTTACATCCCTACCCCCATTCTACTGTCAGACTTAGAACCACGACAAATGGTAATGAGCATACGGTACACTTTCCGAGGAAACAACCTCAAGTCCACAGTATCAATTCTATTGGAAAAATTTCAACTATTACTATTGGAGGTTTTGAATTCCCTCTTCCTACTGTCAAGAAGAAATATGATATTCTTATTGTTGGGGACATGCATATCCCCATTGAGGTAACCTAGAGCTATTCAAAAATTCTCCGGTTTCATGTTATTCGGAAAGAGTTTGTTAACAAGACTTGATCAACCTTGTTAGTGGATTCCTTTTGATGAGCATGAGATGGATGAAGTTAGAAAGCACAAATCTCTGTACCCTCCTTTTACTTTCTGTTATTTAGATTAAATAAAGTAAAAATAGTATTTTTTGTCTGTTTTTTGAATTATGCTTGCAATAAAAATACCCCGAAAATAAAAGTTCTCCAAATGTCCCGAAAATGATATATGATTTTTTCTAGAATATTTGGCACTGAGAACACATCAGGGGGCCACACCATCTGGCCACGAGGGTCCAGGGTGCGCCCACCCCCCTGGGAGCGCCCCCCTGCCTTGTGGGCCCCACATGCCCCCCTCCACTTATTCCAGCACCCACTCACTTCATCTTCCTCCAGAAAAAATCCTCCCATAGATCAAACCCGTGTTCTAGCTCATCTTGCTGCCATTTTCGATCTCCTTGCTCAAATCTTCATTCACGAAACTGTTTTGGGGGATTGTTCTTCGGTATGTGACTCCTCCAATGGTCCAATTAGTTTTTGTTCTAGTGTTTTATTCATTGCAAATTTTTGCTGCTAAGGTGACCCTGTTCTTGAGCTTGCATGTCAAATTTATATGGTCCAAAGTAGTTTTAATGCATGATATAGCCTCTAGGCACTTGTGGGAGTACTTTCTATCAATCTTGTTGAGTTTGGTTCACTTTTATTATGAGTCACTAAAAATTTCAGAAATTTTCAGAGGAAGAAAATGTTGAGGAGATTGTTGAGAGGCTCTTCGAGCCGAAGCTCGAAGGATAAACAAAATGTGGAGAATAAAAAGCCCAAATACAATCTTCCTCGCGCCGTGGAGGTTTGGCCGTGCGAATGGCCTTGTGATGCATTTTTGAAGGCCGCTGGAATTTATGAAGACTTTTATTACTTGGCTAAGAATGCAGGCCTCACTGACTTCCTCCGCGACCAGCGCGAACAGTATCTCCTACTCACTAATATTTTCGTGCAAATTTTTATTTCCATGCTAAGAAATCACCACCCTCAGTGGAGTTTCACTTATATGATCGATGAGGTTAAGGAGATGTCACTATATGATTTTTGTCGGGTCTGTAAGATACCCTTTGCGGGCAGCATAGGGGAACCACATCATAATGATGTAAAGGGGTTTATCGATACAATTGCTGTAGGGGAAATGAGAAAGGTTTCCGATGCAAAAATTACTAGCATACATTTTCATGTTCTACATTACTTTGCAATATTTGCTAGCAGATGCTTAATTGGTCGCGGGAACAGCGGAAATCTTAGTGCCCCTGATTTTATCATTTTGCGCCATGCTTTGTTTCAAGATACCACTTTCAGTTTAGGCGCTATTGTTGCTAAGAGATTAAATCTGAACCGAACAAAGGGTCCCATATTCGGAGGCATCTTTGCTTCACGCCTTGCTGAACACTTTGAGATACCTGTTAGGCATTATGATAAAGAGGAAAAGTTGTTGCCCCTGTTTTTCTAGATTATAAGAGTATGGTAGCACATGACTTTGTTGTTAAAGATAAGAAGAAGATGGTTAAGTACAAAGTGATATTTGATAAAAATTACTATGAGGTTATTGCCTGCGCCCTCTTTGTTTAACATACTTTCAGGCACGTACCTCATCTTGCCGGAGGCCGTTTATACACACCGGAGCCTGACTCCAGCTCCAGAGCCTGAGCCGGAATTACCACTTGACCCTTACAGGTAGTCTATTTATCAGTGGGATCCAGAGAGATCGCCAACCAGTGGCACCCTGAGGACCCTCCTCAGTACACCGGAGAGAGTAGCTTCGATCCTTGGGAATAGACCAACTTAGGCCAAAAGCCTAAGCTCGGGGGAGTGCGTATTTCTCACCGACATTACATTCATGTTCACACACTCATTCTAGTTGTCGGTGCTCATACTTTTTCATTGTACTATCCACGCTAGTTTATTTTCTTTTCTAAGCTTTCTTCTTGTGTGTTTGAAAAACCTTAAGAAAAACAAAAAAAATAGTTGTAGCTTTTAGCTAGTTTACTTTCCATGCTTGTAGTAGTAGTAATTAAAAGAAAACCAAAAAAGATTTCTCGTTCTTCTTTTGCTTGTTGGGAGCTTTCCCGTGTAAATAGTTTTATTTCTTTTCTTTTCTTTGGGGGTCGAGAGGAGAAGACCATGATGAAAATGTTGAGTGGCTCTCATATGCATTATTGTTGATTTAACCAAGAGCCCATATTACCTTGTCTTCTCCCATGTATTAAATGCTTGCAAATTCCAGCTTAGTCCAATGCACGTGCACTATTATTATTATCCACACCATTCGGTCGTGCGAGTGAAAGGCAATAATGACGATATATGATGGACTGATTGAGATGAGAGAAGCTGGTATGAACTCGACCTATCTTGTTTTTGTAAATATGATTAGTTCATCATTCCTGATTCAGCCTATTATGAATGAAACATGTTTGCAATGACAATTTGAGATTATAGTTGCTCATGCCATGCTTAATTTGCTAGGAGTTTATAATGTTTTACCTTGCGTGCCAACATGGTATTAAAATGGTTGTGATGTGGTATGATAGGGTGGTATCCTCCTTTGAACGATTCGAGCGGCTTGACTTGGCGCATGTTCACGCATGTAGTTGAAACAAAATCAACATAGCCTCCACGATATTTATGTTCATGGTGAATTATATCCTACTCATGCTTGCACTCAGTGTTGATTAATTTTAATGCATGTTCATGACTGTTGTCGCTCTCTACTTGGTCGCTTCCCAGTCTCTTTCTAGCCTTGACTAAGCGGGAATACTGCTTGTGCATCCACTTCCATAAACCCCAAAGTTATTCCATATGAGTCCACCATACCTTCCTATATGCGGTATTTAGCTGCCGTTCCAAGTAAATTTGCATGTGCCAAACTCTAAACGTTCAAATGAAATTCTGTTTTGTATGCTCGAATAGCTCATGTATCGACTAGGGTTGTCTATATCTTCCATGCTAGGTGGGTTATTCTCAAGATGAGTGGACTCCGCTCATCATTCACGAGAAAATGGCTGGTAACCGGGATGCCCAGTCCCATGCTCAAATCAAATCAAAATAATTGCAAACAAAACTCCCCCATGACTGTAGTTAGTTGGAGGCACCCGTCGTTTCGAACAAGCCATGGATTGATGTTTGTTGGTGGAGGGGGAGTATAAACTTTACCATTTTGTTTGGGAACCGCCTATAATATGTGTAGCATGGAAGATATCGAGATCTCTTGGTTGTTATGTTGACAATGAAAGTATACCACCCAAAATATTATTTATCTCTATTTCAAAACTCGAGCTCTGGCACCTCTGCAAATCCCTGCTTCCCTCTGCGAAGGGCCTATCTATTACCTTTATGTTGAGCCATCATCCTCTTATTAAAAAGCACCAGTTGGAGAGCACCGCTGTCATTTGCATGCATTGCTATTAATTTACATTGAGTATGACTGTGACTGGATCTCTTTTACCATGAATTACAACGTCTAGTCAGTCCTTGATCTTCAGAGGTGCTCTGCATTTATGTTTTGCAGTCCCAGAAAGGGCTAGCAAGATGCCATCTTTTCATATCATATTATGATTGTTTTGAGAAAGTGTTGTCATCCGAGATTTATTATTATTGCTCGCTAGTTGATTATGCCATAGATATGAGTACACATGAAACCTAAATGTTATTGTGAATGTGGTTAGTTCATAATCTTTGTTGAAAACTTGAATGCTGGCTTTACATATTTACAACAACAAGAGCAAACAGAGTTTGTAAAAGTTTTTCTTTATCACTTTCAGTTTATCAACTGAATTGCTTGAGGACAAGCAAAGGTTTAAGCTTGGGGGAGTTGATACGTCTCCAACGTATCTACTTTTCCAAACACTTTTGCCCTTGTTTTGGACTCTAACTTGCATGATTTGAATGGAACTAACCCGGACTGACGCTGTTTTCAGCAGAATTGCCATGGTGTTATTTTTGTGCAGAAATAAAAGTTCCCGGAATGACCTCAAAATCCACGGAGAATATTTTTGGAATTTATGAAAAATACTGGCGAAAGAATCAACACCAGGGGGCCCACACCCTATCCACGAGGGTGGGGGGCGCGCCTGCCCCCCTGGGCGCGCCCCCTGTCTCGTGGGCCCCCTGAGGCTCCACCGACCTCAACTCCAACTCCATATATTCACGTTCGGGGAGAAAAAAATCAGAGAGAAGGATTCATCGTGTTTTACGATACGGAGCCGCCGCCAAGCCCTAATCTCTCTCGGGAGGGCTGATCTGGAGTCCGTTCGGGGCTCCAGAGAGGGGAATCCGTCGCCATCGTCATCATCAACCATCCTCCATCACCAATTTCATGATGCTCACCGTCGTGCGTGAGTAATCCCATCATAGACGGTGATGGGTTGGATGAGATTTACCATGTAATCGAGTTAGTTTTGTTAGGGTTTGATCCCTAGTATCCATTATGTTCTGAGATTGATGTTGCTATGACTTTGCCATGCTTAATGCTTGTCACTAGGGCCCGAGTGCCATGATTTCAGATCTGAACCTATTATGTTTTCATGAATATATGTGAGTTCTTGATCCTATCTTGCAAGTCAATAGTCACCTACTATGTGTTATGATCCGGCAACCCCGAAGTGACATAATCGGGACCACTCCCGGTGATGACCGTAGTTTGAGGAGTTCATGTATTCACTAAGTGTTAATGCTTTGGTCCGGTACTCTATTGAAAGGAGGCCTTAATATCCCTTAGTTTCCAATAGGACCCCGCTGCCACGGGAGGGTAGGACAAAAGATGTCATGCAAGTTCTTTTCCATAAGCACGTATGACTATATTCGGAATACATGCCTACATTACATTGATGAACTGGAGCTAGTTCTGTGTCACCCTATGTTATAACTGTTGCATGAAGAATCGCATCCGACATAATTATCCATCATTGATCCATTGCCTACGAGCTTTTCACATATTGATCTTTGCTTAGTTACTTTTCCGTTGCCACTATTACGATTACTATAAAACTGCTACTGTTACTTTTCCCACCGTTACCGTTACTTCCATACTACTTTGCTACTAAATACTTTGCTGCAGATATTAAGTCTTTCAGGTGTGGTTGAATTGACAACTCAACTACTAATACTTGAGAATATTCTTTGGCTCCCCTTGTGTCGAATCAAAAACTCATTTCAAACACTCCTTTATGCTTTCCAGAAAATTCTACATCATTTCCGATCAACAATATGTCAATCACATATACTTATCAGAAAGGCTGTAGTGCTCCCACTCACTTTCTTGTAAATACAGGCTTCACCGCAAGTCTGTATAAAACTATATGCTTTGATCAACTCATCAAAGCGTATATTCCAACTCCGAGATGCTTGCGGCAGTCCATAGATGGATCGCTGGAGCTTGCACATTTTGTTAGCACCTTTAGGATTGACAAAACCTTCTAGTTGCATCATATACAACTCTTCTTTAATAAATCCATTCAGGAATGCAGTTTTGATATCCATTTTGCCAGATTTCATAAAATGCGGCAATTGCTAACATGATTCGGACAGACTTAAGCATCGATACGAGTGAGAAAATCTCATCATAGTCAACACCTTGAACTTGTCGAAAACCTTTTGCGACAATTCAAGCTTTGTAGATAGTAACACTACCATCAGCGTCCGTCTTCCTCTTGAAGATCCATTTATTCTCAGTGGCTTGCCGATCAGCGGGCAAGTCCACCAAAGTCCACACTTTGTTCTTATATATGGATCCTATCTCAGATTTCATGGCCTCAAGCCATTTATCGGAATCTGGGCTCATCATCGCTTCTTCATATTTCGTAGGTTCATCATGGTCTAGTAACATGACTGCTAGAACATGATTACCATATCACTCTGGTGCGGATCATGCTCTAGTTGACCTACGAGACTCAGTAGTAACTTGATCTAAAGTTTCATGATCATCATCCTTAGCTTCCTCTCTAGTTGGTGTAGGCATCATGGGAACGGATTTCTCTAATAAGCTACTTTCCAAATTGAGAGAAGGTACAATTACCTCATCAAGTTCTACTTTCCTCCCACTCACTTCTTTCGAGAGAAACTCCTTCTCTAGAAAGGATCCATTCTTAGCAACAAAGATCTTGCCTTCAGATCTGTGGTAGAAGGTGTACCCAACAGTTTCTTTTGGGTATCCTATGAAGACGCACTTCTCCGATTTGGGTTCGAGCTTATCAGGTTGAAGCTTTTTCACATAAGCATTGCAACCCCGAACTTTAAGAAACGACAGCTTAGGTTTCTTGCGAAACCACAGTTCATACGGTGTCGTCTCAACGGATTTAGATGGTGCCCTATTTAACGTGAATGCAGCTGTCTCTAATGCATAACCCCAAAACGATAGTGTTAAATCGGTAAGAGACATCATAGATCGCACCATATCTAATAAAGTACGATTATGACATTCGGACACACCATTACGTTGTGGTGTTCCAGGTGGCGTGAGTTTTGAAACTATTCCACATTGTTTTAAATGAAGGCCAAACTCGTAACTCAAATATTCGCCTCCGCGATGAGATCGTAGAAACTTTATTTTCTTGTTACGATGATTCTCCACTTCACTATGAAGTTTTTTGAACTTTTCAAATATTTCAGACTTGCGTTTCATTAAGTAGATATACCCATATCTGCTCAAATCATCTATGAGGGTCAGAAAATAACGATACCCACCGCGTGCCTCAACACTCATCGGACCGCATACATCAGTATGTATTATCTCCAATAAGTCATTGGCTCGCTCCATTGTTCCGGAGAACAGAGCTTTAGTCATCCTGCCTATGAGGCATGGTTCGCAAGCATCAAATGATTCATAATCAATTGATTCCAAAAGCCCATCTGTATGGAGTTTCTCCATGCGCTTTACACCAATATGACCTAAACGGTAGTGCCACAAATATGTTGCACTATCATTATCAACTTTGCATCTTTTGGCATCAATATTATGAATATGTGTATTACCACGATCAAGATTCAATAAACCATTTACATTGGGTGGATGACCATAGAAGGTTTTATTCATGTAAACAGAAAAACAATTATTCTCTGACTTAAATGAATAACCGTATCGCAATAAACATGATCCAATCATATTCATGCTCAACGCAAACACCAAATAACATTTATTTAGGTCCAACACTAATCCCAAAGGTAGAGGGAGTGTGCGATGGTGATCTTATCAACCTTGGAATCACTTCCAACACACATCGTCACCTCGCCCTTAACTAGTCTCTGTTCATTTTGCAACTCCTATTTCGAGTTACTAATCTTAGCAACTGAACCGGTATCAAATACCCCGGGGTTACTATGAACACTAGTAAAGTACTTTGTTCACTTTGCCATCCTTCTTATCCGCCATGTATTCGGGGTAGTTCCGCTTCCTGTGACCATTTCCTTTGCAGTATAAGCACTCAGTTTCAGGCTTAGGTCTAGCTTTGGGCTTCTTCACGGGAGTGGCAACTTGCTTGTCATTCTTCTTGAAGTTTCCTTTCTTTTCCTTTGCCCTTTTTCTTGAAACTAGTGGTCTTGTTAACCATCAACACTTGATGTTCTTTCTTTTTTTCTACCTTCACCAATTTCAGCATCACGAAGAGCCTGGGAATCCTTTTTCGTTATCCCTTGCATATTATAGTTCATCACGAAGTTCTAGTAGCTTGGTGACAGTGACTAGAGAACTCTGTCAATCACTATCTTAACTGGAAGATTAACTCCCACTTCATTCAAGCGATTGTACTACCCAGACATTCTGAGCATATGCTCACTGGCTGAGCTATTCTCCTCCATCTTGTAGGCAAAGTACTTGTCAGAGGTCTCATACCTCTCGACACGGGCATGAGTCTGAAATACCAATTTTAGCTCTTGGAACATCTTATATGCTCCGTGGCGTTCAAAACGTTTTTGAAGTCCCGGTTCTAAGCCATAAAGCATGGTGCACTAAACTATCAAGTAGTCATCATATCGAGCTTGCCAAACGTTCATAACGTCTGCATCTGCTCCTGCAATAGGTCTGTCACCTAGCGGTGCATCAAGGACATAATTCTTCTATGCAGCAATGAGGATAATCATCAGATCATGGACCCAGTCCACATCATTGCTACTATCATCTTTCAACTTAGTTTTCTCTAGGAACATATCAAAAACATAGGGGAGCTACAACGCGAGCTATTGATCTATAACATAATTTGCAAATACTATCAGGACTAAGTTCATGATAATTAAAGTCCAATTAATAAAATTACTTAAGAACTCCCACTTAGATAGACATCCCTCAAATCATCTAAATGATACGTGATCCAAATCAACTAAACCATGTCCGATCATCACGTGAGATGGAGTAGTCTTCAATGGTGAACATCTCTATGTTGATCATATCTACTATATGATTCACGTTCGATCTTTCGGTCTTCAGTGTTTCGAGGCCATGTTTGTAGATGCTAGGCTCGTCAAGTTTAACCTGAGTATTCCGCATGTGCAAAACTGTCTTGCACGCGTTGTATGTGAACGTAGAGCCTATCACACCCGATCATCACGTGGTGTCTCAGCACGAAGAACTTTCGCATCGGTGCATACTCAGGGAGAACACTTTATACCTTGAAATTTAGTGAAGGGATCATCTTATAATGCGACCGTTGTTCTAAGCAAAATAAGATGCATAAAAGATAAACATCACATGCAATCAAAATCTGTGACATGATATGGCCATCATCATCTTGTGCTTTTGATCTCCATCTCCAAAGCATTGTCATGATTTCCATCGTCACCGGCTTGACACCTTGATCTCCATCGTAGTGTCATGGTCGTCTCGCCAACTATTGCTTCTACAACTATCGCTAACGCATAGTGATAAAGTAAAGCAATTACATGGCGTTTGCATTTCATACAATAAAGCGACAACCATAAGGCTCTTGCCAGTTGCCAATAACTTTTACAAAACATGATCATCTCATACAACAACGTATATGACATCATGTCTTCCATATCACATCACAACATGCCCTGCAAAAACAAGTTAGACCTCCTCTACTTTGTTGTTGCAAGTTTTACGTGGCTGCTACGGGCTTCTAGCAAGAACCGTTCATACCTACACATCAAAACCACAACGGTGTTTCGTCAAGTTTGTTGTTTTAACCTTCAACAAGGACCGGCCATAGTCAAATTCGATCCAACTAAAGTTGGAGAAACAGACACCCTCCAGCCACCTTTATGCAAAACTAGTTGCATGTCTGTCGGTGGAACCAGTCTCATGAACGTGGTCATGTAAGGTTGGTCCGGGCCGCTTCATCCAACAATACCGCTGAATCAAAATAAGACGTTGGTGGTAAGCAGTATGACTATCACCGCCCACAACTCTTTGTGTACTACTCGTGCATATCATCTACGCATAGACCTGGCTCGGATGCCACCGTTGGGAAACGTAGCATGCAATTTCAAAAAAAATCCTACGCTCACGCAATATCTATCTAGGAGATGCATAGCAACGAGAGGGGGAGAGTGTGTCCACGTACCCTCGTAGACCGAAAGCGGAAGCGTTTGACAATGTGGTTGATCAAGCACCGAACGTACGGCACCTTCAAGTTCTGCACACGTTCAGCTCGATGACGTCCCTCGAACTCTTGATCCAACAAAGTGTTGAGGGAGAGTTTCGTCAGCACGACGGCATGGTGACGGTGATGGTGAAGTGATTCGCGCAGGGCTTTGCCTAAGCACTACGTGAATATGACCGGAGGTGTAAACTATGGAGGGGGGCGCCGCACACGGCTAGGAATCAATGTTGTGTGTTCTAGCGGTGCCCCCCTCATATATATAGGTTGGAGGGGGAGGAGAGGCAGTCAAGGGGGCGCCCCAAGTAGGAGGAATCCTACTTGGGCGCCTCCCAATTCGGCCTCCCCCTTTCCATATTCATCCGGGGGGGAAGGAAGGAGGAGGGAGGAGAGAAGGAAGGGGGAGGCCGAATCCCTCCCCTTGCTTTCCCTCTTCTCCTCTTTCCTTCCCTCCTATTTCAGCCTACATGGGGCGCACCAGCCCCCTAGGGGCTGGTCTGTCCCCTACTTGGCCCATTAGGCCCATGTAGTTGCCGGGGGGATGCCCGGAACCCCTTCCGGTGACCCGATACGTACCCGGTACCCCCAGAACACTTCCGGTGTCCGGATACTATCGTCCTATATATGAATCTCTACCTCTCGACCATTTCGAGACTCCTTGTCATGTCCGTAATCTCATCCGGGACTCCTAACAACATTCGGTCACCAAATCACATAACTCATATAATACAAAATCGTCATCGAACGTTAAGCGTGCGGACCCTACGGGTTCGAGAACTATGTAGACATGACCAAGACACCTCTCTGGTCAATAACCAACAGCGGAACCTGGATGCTCATATTGGTTCCCACATATTCTACGAAGATCTTTATCAGTCATACCGCAATGACAACATACATTATTCCCTTTGTCATCGGTATGTTACTTGCCCGAGATTCGATCGTCGGTATCTTCATACCTAGTTCAATCCCGTTACTGGCAAGTCTCTTTACTCATTCCGTAATGCATCATCATGTAACTAACTCATTAGTCACATTGCTTGCAAGGCTTATTATAATGTGCATTACCGAGAGGCCCCAGAGATACCTCTCCGATACTCGGAGTGACAAATCCTAATCTCGATCTATGCCAACCCAACAAACACCTTCGGAAATGTCTGTAGAGCATCTTTATAATTACCCAGTTATGTTGTGACATTTGATAGCACACAAGGTATTCCTCCGGTATCCGGGAGTTGCATAATCTCATAGTCAAAGAAATATGTATATGCCATGAAGAAAGCAATAGCAATAAAACTTAACGATCAATATGCTATGCTAACAGATGGGTCTTGCCCATCTCATCATTCTCCTAATGATGTGATCCCGTTTTATCAAATGACAACACATGTCTATGGTTAGGAAACTTAGCCATCTTTGATTAACGAGCTAGTCTAGTAGAGGCTTACTAGGGACACGGTGTTTTGTCTAGGTATCCACACATGTATCAAGTTTCTGGTTAGTACAATTCTAGCATGAATAATAAACATTTGTCATGGTATAAGGAAATATAAAATAACAACTTTATTATTGCCTCTAGGGCATATTTCCTTCAAGATGGTGTCGTCTGCATATTGTAACATATTGACACCACCCTCCAAACTCTCATACATCAACCTTGTATCAAGCCAGCTTTTCTAGCATTATTCATTAAAATTGCCAAAGCATTAACTGCCAAATTGAACATCACTGCCTCAGCCCTTTGTGAGTTGGAAAATAAGAACCATAATTTTCATTAACTTTGATACAAACATTACCCCCTAATGTCCCCATGATCCAATCAATCCATTTATCAGGGAAGCCTTTCAGTTTCAACATCTGAAACACAAAAGGCCACTTTGTTTCATCATATGCTTTTTCAAAATCAAATTTGAATAGTAAAGTGTCCCGTTTCTTAGTGTGCACACTATTCAAAGCTTCATGCAAAACCAGGACCCCCTCCATTATGTATCTGCCTTTAATAAAGGCAGTTTGGCTTGGAGAGACTTCCTCACCAGCAACCATATTAAGCCTATTCATCATTACTTTAGTAAAGATTTTGAAACTTAAATTTAATATACAAATTGGTCTATATTTTTGAATTTGATTAACATCCTTACTTTTGGGAGAAAAAAGTAATAATCCTATAGTTGAGCATTTTAATATTCAAATTCCCTTCATAAAAGTCATCAAACATTCTCTTTAAATCATTTTTATCAATTCCCAGAAGTGTTGATAAAATTCAGACTGAAACCATCAGGACCAGGTGATTTGTTATGGGCCATTTGGAACACAGCTTTTTTAATTTCATCCAATGAAAACTCACTTATCAATGCTTCTTTAGCAAGTAGAGGCACAATTGCAGGATCATCAATATTTAAAGAAATATGTGACACCTCAGGGTGCCCAAATAAGTTCTTATAAAAACTGGTAATATAATCCAGTAGTTGCTTATCCCCTTCTATCCTCCCCTTATCCTGGTCTGAGATAGTAATTTTATTCCTCCTATGTCTTCCATTAGCTTTAGCATGGAAGTATTTAGTATTGCAATTACCAATTAAAATCTCATCAATCTTAGCCCTCTGTTTCAGTTTAGCCTCTTCTTGACTCAGGAGTCTATCAAGTTGAGCCATGAGCTCCATCTGCTCCACCCTGTCAGCGGCAGTCAAACCATATATCTCACATTGTTTATCTATTTTATCAAGTTTACTCAAAATCTTCTTTTTAAGCTCTCTATACCAAGCATTAATGTTTCTATTCCACCCTCTCAACTTTGGCCTAAGACATCTTAACTTTGCTTGCTAGTTGTCCAAGCTAGAAACATTAGATCTTGTATTGTTCCATACTTTTTTTTAACCAACTCATTAAGCCCTTCTTTGGGGAACCAAGAATTTTCAAACCTAAAAATTGGGCCAGTCTTGACCACATCTCCAATATCAAGCAACAATGAAACATGGTCAGATTTCTCTTTGAACAAAGTAGAAACCTCAGTCAAAGGATATGTTTCTTCCTATTCAACACTACATAAGATCCTATCAAGCTTTTCAAAAGTAGGTTGAGGTAAAATATTTCCCCAAGTAAATTTTCTACCATGTATCTCAAGCCCCTCACACCAGCTTGCTCAAGAATAGCATTAAACAAAAACTCCAATGACCCGGGGTACCAGGTTTATTTTTTTCAAAAGCTTTCCTAATAATGTTAAAATTCCCTCCTATCAGGATGGAGTTAACACTATCCTAAAAAAATCCTGGAGACATCTGTTAAAAATTTAGCTTAAAGTATTTTTAACAATTAAATCCCACAAAAAATTATTTTTAACATCTTGCACTGTCATCTTAATAAAGTATACCTCATCCTCTTGTGAAATCACATCCAGAGTAGTGTAATTTACTCCCAATAGTAGACCACCAGAGTCCCCCCTATCTGGGACATGATGCCAATGAAAATCCCTCCCAACACAAATCCCTTGCAGATCATTTCTAGAAAATTGTTCTCTCATAGTTTCCTGTAACCCAGGGAAATCCACCTTCATATCCATCACCATTTCTCTCAAAAATATTTTCTTAATATCACCCCCAAACCCTCTCATATTCCAAAAGACCCCTCACATCTTTTTTTATTTTTCTTAACAGATTGTTCAGAGTTTTTAAGTGCCAAAATAGATTTCCTTCAAGAATTTTCGTCGGATCTATTTTTATTTCCATTCTTCTTATTAGAGAACATTTTTCTAAAGTGGTCCATCCTATCTATGCCATCCCCACCAATTCTTCAATGTCATGCTCCCCTATTTCTATTAGAGGGGTAGCATTAGATAATATACCTTGACTATCACCCACACCATTCTTTTTATTATTACTAGTTAACCAGAGATCTATTCTAACTTTTTCAACCATTTTAATAAGATTGATGTTATGTTCAATCTTATTCTATCGTTTCCCAAGTCCACTCCCACATTCACAACAACACCATGTAAAAATTCCTTAGAAGATAGTAATAAATTGGGAACATCTTTCTTACCATAATTGTCCTTCTCTACAGCCCTCTTCATAGAAAGTTCCGCAATGTTACAATCCTCTTTTCCCTTATTCTGTCTCTTTTTATGTACATATTTAGACTCTTAGTATCAAGTTCACCCCTCTCTGCCTTCTTGACCAAGGTCTCAAAGGACTCCTGCTCCTGACTGGCATTGTAATCAACTCGTTCTATATATTCATCTCCAAAATCCCCACCACCCAGCTCTTCCAGTTGCTTGTCAATGTCATTAATGTTATCTAAAGTTTCTTGTTCCCCTTCCTCAACAAGAACCTTTTCCTCCTCATCCTCCTTAATAGCAGTTTGTGACCCTCCAACTTCCTCAAATCTCCTCATATTCCTCAAAACTCCTCATATTCTATTGCAGGAGTTCATTTTGCCTCTTGATCTCTCTTTCCAATCCTATTTTCATCATATCTACTTCTTTTGTTCTTTTTCTTCAATTGCTATCTGAGCTACTTGCCTGGAAGCCATTTCTTCAGCCAATTGCAACCTAATAAGCAAGTTTTTCTCCCCTTATGGCAGGCCACCAGCATCCTGGTCCTTGCTGTGACTGCATTCACCATTACTCATCCATGTCTAGGTCTTATTGTTGATTAAATTTTCATACTGCATCAAAGATAAGCTTCCCAATGTCACATTTGCTTTGGATTATTCATCACTCCCCCCTTTCTACTTTTTATCTGCCTCTCTTTGGTCAACTTCGTCTTCCAAACTGATATAATCAAAGACTTACCTTTTCTTCACCTCTTCAAGCTTGTACCATCCTTGTTCTATAACAGATTCTAAAGCAAATTCAGTGTCATATAAGTGCAGATCCTTGGTAGTAATCTCTAACCTAGATGGAATTTTATGCAAATCTCTGACCCCACTTTAATCCTTATCTCCTCCTTGGTATGTATGTGCTCGCAAATATTTTTATGAATTTGTTTCATCCATCCATCTTCCCTCAACAATAAGCTCTCGACATATCTATCCATTTTCAATCTATTTCTACAGTTTATCCATTTAATACGATAGATTTTTTTATTCTCCTTGCTCGACAATCTCCCAGTATCATCTAGTGCATCAGATCATAAATAACGAGCAGGAGGAAGATCAGGATCCGTACCATAGTCTTGATCCCCACCAGAATCAGAGTCTAGTTCCTCCCCAGCTAGCAACCAAAAACGATTGCTCAACAGGGAGAAGTCAGATCTCCATTCCGGCGAGGCAAGCACAGCATCGGGGCACTGGAGCCGGCGCTGGGTTCAAACATGCAAAACGACGAGGCGCAGCTGACGAAGTCAACCCCAGCGCACCTCTGCAACCCAGCGGCCTCCTGCCACTGCTCCCTTCACCCCCGTCGATCTCGATCAGAGGGAAGGTCGATCCCAGTGTCGAGAGGGCTAGGACCGCCTCGCCCGCCCTCATCGAAGACGCCTTCATCGCTGGCGCCAGCAGAGTGATGGAGAACGAGATGCACGGCGCCCATTTTGCCGCCCTCAATGGATCAGCCAACTTTGCATGCTCCACCGCCCACAGCATAATCTCCAGCGAGTGGTGACCGCGCTTCTTCACGCATAGCTCCCTCTCCTCCTCCGCCGTCATTAAATCCAACATGGATTGCATCCTCCGCATGCATCTCTGCCTTGGTTCTAAACCAGGAATCGATCTCGAGAAAGCGCGTGCGCTTGCCACCATCCTGTTGGAAATATGCCCTAGAGGCAATAATAAATAGGTTATTATTATATTTCCTTGTTCATAATAATCGTTTATTATCCATGCTAGAATTGTATTGATAGGAAACTCAGATACATGTGTGGATACATAGACAACACCATGTCCCTAGTAAGCCTCTAGGAGACTAGCTCGTTGATCAAAAGATGGTTACGGTTTCCTGACCATGGACATTGGATGTCGTTGATAACGGGATCACATCATTAGGAGAATGATTTGATGGACAAGACCCAATCCTAAGCCTAGCACAAGATCGTGTAGTTCGTTTGCTCAGAGCTTTTCTAATGTCAAGTATCACTTCCTTAGACCATGAGATTGTGCAACTCCCGGATACCGTAGGAATGCTTTGGGTGTACCAAACGTCACAACGTAACTGGGTGGCTATAAAGGTGCACTACAGGTATCTCCGAAAGTGTCTGTTGGGTTGGCACGAATCGAGACTGGGATTTGTCACTCCGTGTAAACGGAGAGGTATCTCTGGGCCCACTCGGTAGGACATCATCATAATGTGCACAGTGTGACCAAGGAGTTGATCACGGGATGATGTGAGTTACGGAATGAGTAAAGAGACTTGCCGGTAACGAGATTGAACAAGGTATAGGGATACCGACGATCGAATCTCGGGCAAGTAACATACCGTTAGACAAAGGGAATTGAATACGGGATTGATTTAATCCCCGACATCGTGGTTCATCCGATGAGATCATCGTGGAACATGTGGGAGCCAACATGGGTATCCAGATCCCGCTGTTGGTTATTGACCGGAGAACGTCTCGGTCATGTCTGCATGGTTCCCGAACCCGTAGGGTCTACACGCTTAAGGTTCGATGACGCTAGGGTTATAGGGAAAGCATGTACGTGGTTACCGAATGTTGTTCGGAGTCCCGGATGAGATCCCGGACGTCACGAGGAGTTCCGGAATGGTCCGGAGGTAAAGATTTATATATGGGAAGTCCTGTTTTGGTCACCGGAAAAGTTTCGGGTGAAATCGGTAATGTACCGGGACCACCGGGAGGGTCCCGGGGGTCCACCAAGTGGGGCCACCAGCCCCAGAAGGCTGCGTGGGCCAAGTGTGGGAGGGGACCAGCCCCAGGTGGGCTGGTGCGCCCCCCCACCAAGGCCCAAGGCGCATGGGAGAGTGGGAGGGGGCAAACCCTAGGTCCAGATGGGCCTTAGGGCCCATCTAGTGGGGCGCCTCCCCCTCTCCTCCCCTTGGCCGCCCCCCTTGATGGGATCTAGGGCTGGCCGCCTCCTCTTGGGGGTGGAAACCCTAAAGGGGGCGCAGCCCCCTCCCCCCCTATATATAGTTGAGGTTTGGGCTGCCATACAGACATGAGAAAGTCTCCTTTTGGTGCTGCCCTACCCCTCTCTCTCCTCCTCCTCTCCCACGGTGCTTGGCGAAGCCCTGCGGGATTGCCACGCTCATCCACCACCACCATGCCGTCGTGTTGCTGCTGGATGGAGTCTTCCCAACCTCTCCCTCTCTCCTTGCTGGATCAAGGCGTGGGAGACGTCACCGGGCTGCACGTGTGTTGAACGCGGAGGCACCGTACTTTCGGTGCTTAGATCGGAATCAACCGCGATCTGAATCGCTACGAGTACGACTCCCTCATCCGCGTTCTTGCAACGCTTCCGCATCGCGATCTACAAGGGTATGTAGATTCACTCCCCTTCCCCTCGTTGCTAGATTACTCCATAGATTGATCTTGGTGATGCGTAGAAAATTTTGAATTTCTGCTACGTTCCCCAACAGTGGCATCATGAGCTAGGTCTATGCGTAGTTTCTATGCACGAGTAGAACACAAAGAAGTTGTGGGCGTCGATGTTGTCAATTCTTCTTGCCGCTACTAGTCTTATCTTGTTTCGGCGGCATTGTGGGATGAAGCGGCCCGGACCGACCTTACACGTACGCTTACGTGAGACAGGTTCCACCGACTGACATGCACTAGTTGCATAAGGTGGCTAGCGGGTGTCTGTCTCTCCCACTTTAGTCGGAACGGATTCGATGAAAAGGGTCCTTATGAAGGGTAAATAGAAATTGGCATATCACATTGTGGTCTTACGTAGGTAAGAAACGTTCTTGCTAGAAACCTACAAACCACGTAAAAACTTGCAACAACAATTAGAGGACGTCTAACTTGTTTTTGCAGCATGTGCCTTGTGATGTGATATGGCCAGAAGATGTGATGAATGATATATGTGATGTATGAGATTGATCATATTCTTGTAATAAGAATCACGACTTGCATGTCGATGAGAATGACAACCGGCAGGAGCCATAGGAGTTGTCTTTATTATTTTGTATGACCTGCGTGTCATTGAATAACGCCATGTAAGTTACTTTACTTTATTGCTAAGCGCGTTAGCCATAGAAGTAGAAGTAACCATTGGCATGACAACTTCAAGAAGACACAATGATGGAGATCATGATGATGGAGATCATGGTGTCATGCCGGTGACAAAGATGATCATGGTGCCCCGAAGATGGAGATCAAAGGAGCATAATGATATTGGCCATATCATGTCACTATTTGATTGCATGTGATGTTTATCATGTTTTTGCATCTTATTTGCTTAGAACGACGGTAGCAAGTAGGATGATCCCTTATAATAATTTCAAGAAAGTGTTCACCCTAACTGTGCACCGTTGCGAAGGTTCGTCGTTTCGAAGCACCACGTGATGATCGGGTGTGATAGATTCTTACGTTCGAATACAACGGGTGTTGACGAGCCTAGCATGTACAGACATGGCCTCGGCACACACGCAATACACTTAGGTTGACTTGACGAGCCTAGCATGTACAGACATGGCCTCGGAACACGGAGGACCGAAAGGTCGAGCATGAGTCGTATAGAAGATACGATCAACATGGAGATGTTCACCGATCTTGACTAGTCTGTCTCACGTGATGATCGGACACGGCCTAGTTGAACTCGGATCATGTTTCACTTAGATGACTAGAGGGATGTCTATCTGAGTGGGAGTTCATAATCAGATGAACTTCATTATCATGAACATAGTCAAAAAGGTATTTGCAAATTATGTCATAGCTTGCGCTTTAAGTTCTACTGGTTTAGATATGTTCCTAGAGAAAAATTTAGTTGAAAGTAGCAATTATGCGGACTGGGTCCGTAAACTGAGGATTGTCCTCATTGCTGCACAGAAGGCTTATGTCCTTAATGCACCGCTCGGTGTGCTGAACCTCAGCGTCGTCTGTAGATGTTGTGGAACATCTGACATACACGTTTTGATAACTACGTGATAGTTCAGTGCGTAATGCTAACGGTTTAGAATTGTGGCACCAAAGACGTTTTGAAACATCGCAGAACATATGAGATGTTCCGAAGACTGAAATTGGGATTTCAGACTAGTGCCCACGTCAAGAGGTATGAGACCTCTGACAAGTTTCTTAAGCCTGAAGACTAAGGGAGAAAAGCTCAATCGTTGAGCATGTGCTCAGATTGTCTGAGTGCCACAATCGCTTGAATCGAGTGGGAGTTTATCTTCCAGATGAGATAGTGATGGTTCTCCATAGTCACTGCCACCAAGCTATTAGAGCTTCGTGATGAACTATAACATATCAAGGATAGATGATGATCCTTGAGCAACTCGCGATGTTTGACACCGCGAAAGTAGAAATCAAGAAGGAGCATCAATTGTTGATGGTTAATAAAACCACTAGTTTAAGAAGGGCAAGGAAAAAAGGGATACTTCATGAAACAACAAGTCGTTTGCTGCTCTAGTGAAGAATCCCAAGGTTGAACCCAAACCCGAGACTAAGTGCTTCTGTAATAAGAGGAACGGTCACTGAAGCAGTACTACCCTAGATACTTGGTAGATGAGAAGGCAGGCAAGGTCGACAGAAGTATATTGGATATACGTTAGATGAATGTGTAATTTACTAGTACTCCTAGTAGCACCAGGGTATTAGATACTGGTTCGGTTGCTAAGTGTTAGTAACTCGAAATAAAAGCTGTGGAATAAATGGAGACTAGCTAAAGGTGAGATGACGATATGTGTTGGAAATGTTTCCAAGGTTGATGTGATCAAGCATCGCATGCTCCCTCTACCATCGAGATTTGGTGTTTTGCGTTGAGCATGATTGGATTATGTTTATCGCAATACGGTTATTCATTTAAGGAGAATAATGGTTACTCTGCTTATTTGAATAATACTTTCAATGGTCTTGCACCTAAAATGAATCTCGATTGTAGTGATACACATGTTCGTGCCAAAAGATGTAAAATAGTAATGATAGTTCCAGATACTTATGGCACTGCAATTTGAGTCATATTGGTATAGAACGCATGAAGAAGCTCCATGTAGATGGATCTTTGGACTCAATCGTTTTTGAAAAGATTGAGACATGCGAACCATGTCTATTGGTATATATGCATGAAGAAACTCCATGCAGATGGATCGCTTGGACTCACTTGATTTCGAATCACTTGAGACATGCAAATCATACCACATGGGCAAGATGACTGAAAGTCCTCGTTTTCAGTAAGATGGAACAAGAGAGCAACTTATTGGAAGTAATACATTTTGATGTATGCAGTCCAATGAGTGCTGAGGCATGCAGTGGATATCATTATGTTCTTACTTCACAGATGATTTGAGTAGATGCTGAGAATATTTACTTGATGAAACATAAGTCTGAATTATTGGAAGGTTCAAGTAATTTCAGAGTGAAGTTGAAGATCGTCGTGACAAGAGGATAAAATGTCTATGATATGATCATAGAGATATCTGAGTTACGAGTTTGGCACACAATTAAGACATTGTGGAAAGTGTTTCACAATTAATACCGCCTAGAACACCATAGTGTGATGGTGTGTCCGAACATCATGACTGCACCCTATTGGATATGGTGCATACCATGATGTTTCTTATCAAATTACCACTATCGTTTATGGGTTAGGCATTAGAGACACCCGCATTCACTTTAAAAGGGGCACCACGCAATTCCGTTGAGACGACACCGTTTTAGAGACACCTAAGTTGTCGTTTCTTAAAAGTTTGGGGCTGCGATGCTTATGAGAAAAAGTTTCAGGCTGATAAGCTCGAACCCAAAGCGGATAAATGCATCTTCATAGAAAACCCAAAACAGTTGGGTATACCTCCTATTTCAGATCTGGAAGCAAAAGTAATTGCTTCTAGAAACGAGTCCTTTCTCGAGGAAAAGTTTCTCTCGAAAGAATTGAGTGGGAGGATGGTGGAGACTTGATAAGGTTATTGAACCGTCACTTCAACTAGTGTGTAGCAGGGCACAGGAAGTTGTTCCTGTGGCACCTACACCAGTTGAAGTGGAAGCTTATGATAGTGATCATGAAACTTCGGATCAAGTCACCACCAAACCTCGTAGGACGACGAGGATGCGTGCTACTTCGGAGTGGTACGTGATCCTGTCTGAGATATCATGTTGTTGGACAATACTGAACCTACGAGCTATGGAGAAGCGATGGTGGGCCCATATTCCGACAAATGGTTAGAAGCCATAAAATCCGAGAGGATCCATGTATGAAAACAAAGTATAGACTTTGAGAGCACTACTTGATGGTCGTAAGGCTGTTGAGGTGAATGGATCTTTAAGAAGAATACGGACATGGACGGTAATGTTGCCGTCTATGAAGCTCGACTTGTGGCAAAGAGTATTTCCACAAGTTCAAGGAGTTGACTACGATGAGATTTTCTCATCCGTAGCGGTGCTTAAGTCCGTCGGAATCATGTTAGCATTATCTGCATTTGTGAAATCTAGCAGATGGATGTCAAAACAAGTTTCCTTACCAGTTTTCGTAAGGAAAGGTTGTATGTGATACAATCAGAAAGGTTTTGTCGATCCTAAGGATGCTAAAAGGTATGCTAGCTCCAGCGATCCTTCTAAGGACTGGAGTAAGCATCTCGGAGTTGGAATGTACACTTTGATGAGATGATCAAAGATTTTGGATTTATACAAAGTTTATTAGAAACTTGTATTTACAATAAAGTGAGTGGGAGCGCTACAACATTTCGGATAAGTATATGTGAATGACATATTGTTGATCCGAAATGATGTAAAATTTCTGGAAAGCATAAAGGGTTGTTTGAAAGGAGTTTTTCAAAGGAAGACCTGGATAAAGCTGCTTACACATTGGGCATCAAGATCTATAGAGATAGATCAAGACGCTTGATGATACTTTCAAAGAACGCACACCTTGACATGATTTTGAAAGAGTTCAAATAGATCAGCAAAGAAGGAGTTCTTGGCTGGGTTACAAGGTGTGAGTATTGAGTAAGACTCAAGACCTGACCACAGCAGAAGAGAGAGAAAGGACGAAGGTCGTCCCCTATGCTTTAGACGTAGGCTCTACAGTATGCTATGCTGTGTACCACACATGAAGTGTGCCTTGCCATGACTTGGTCAAGGGGTACAATAGTGATCCGGGAATGGATCACATGACAGCGGTCGAACATATCCTTAGTACCTAGTGGACTAAGGAATTTTCTCGATTATGGAGGTGGAAAGGAGTTCGTCGTAAAGGGTTACGTCGATGCGAACTTTGACACTAATCCGGATGACTCTGAGTAGTAAACCGGATTCGTATAGTAGAGCAATTATTTGAAATGGCTCCAAATAGCGCGTGGTAGCATCCACAAAGATGACATAGATATTCGTAAAGCACACACGGATCTGAAAGGTTCAGACCCGTTGACTAAATAACCTCTCTCACAAGCATAACATGATCAAACCAGAACTCATTGAGTGTTAATCACATAGAGATGTGAACTAGATTGTTGACTCTAGTAAACTCTTGGGTGTTGGTCACATGGTGATGTGACCTGTCAGTGTTAATCACATGGTGATGTGAACTAGATTATTGACTCTAGTGCAAGTGGGAGACTGTTGGAAATATGCCCTAGAGGCAATAATAAATAGGTTATTATTATATTTCCTTGTTCATAATAATCGTTTATTATCCATGCTAGAATTGTATTGATAGGAAACTCAGATACATGTGTGGATACATAGACAACACCATGTCCCTAGTAAGCCTCTAGGAGACTAGCTCGTTGATCAAAAGATGGTTACGGTTTCCTGACCATGGACATTGGATGTCGTTGATAACGGGATCACATCATTAGGAGAATGATTTGATGGACAAGACCCAATCCTAAGCCTAGCACAAGATCGTGTAGTTCGTTTGCTCAGAGCTTTTCTAATGTCAAGTATCACTTCCTTAGACCATGAGATTGTGCAACTCCCGGATACCGTAGGAATGCTTTGGGTGTACCAAACGTCACAACGTAACTGGGTGGCTATAAAGGTGCACTACGGGTATCTCCGAAAGTGTCTGTTGGGTTGGCACGAATCGAGACTGGGATTTGTCACTCCGTGTAAACGGAGAGGTATCTCTGGGCCCACTCGGTAGGACATCATCATAATGTGCACAGTGTGACCAAGGAGTTGATCACGGGATGATGTGAGTTACGGAACGAGTAAAGAGACTTGCCGGTAACGAGATTGAACAAGGTATAGGGATACCGACGATCGAATCTCGGGCAAGTAACATACCGTTAGACAAAGGGAATTGAATACGGGATTGATTTAATCCCCGACATCGTGGTTCATCCGATGAGATCATCGTGGAACATGTGGGAGCCAACATGGGTATCCAGATCCCGCTGTTGGTTATTGACCGGAGAACGTCTCGGTCATGTCTGCATGGTTCCCGAACCCGTAGGGTCTACACGCTTAAGGTTCGATGACGCTAGGGTTATAGGGAAAGCATGTACGTGGTTACCGAATGTTGTTCGGAGTCCCGGATGAGATCCCGGATGTCACGAGGAGTTCCGGAATGGTCCGGAGGTAAAGATTTATATATGGGAAGTCCTGTTTTGGTCACCGGAAAAGTTTCGGGTGAAATCGGTAATGTACCGGGACCACCGGGAGGGTCCCGGGGGTCCACCAAGTGGGGCCACCAGCCCCAGAAGGCTGCGTGGGCCAAGTGTGGGAGGGGACCAGCCCCAGGTGGGCTGGTGCGCCCCCCACCAAGGCCCAAGGCGCATGGGAGAGTGGGAGGGGGCAAACCCTAGGTCCAGATGGGCCTTAGGGCCCATCTAGTGGGGCGCCTCCCCCTCTCCTCCCCTTGGCCGCCCCCCTTGATGGGATCTAGGGCTGGCCGCCTCCTCTTGGGGGTGGAAACCCTAAAGGGGGCGCAGCCCCCTCCCCCCCTATATATAGTTGAGGTTTGGGCTGCCATACAGACATGAGAAAGTCTCCTTTTGGTGCTGCCCTACCCCTCTCTCTCCTCCTCCTCTCCCACGGTGCTTGGCGAAGCCCTGCGGGATTGCCACGCTCATCCACCACCACCATGCCGTCGTGTTGCTGCTGGATGGAGTCTTCCCAACCTCTCCCTCTCTCCTTGCTGGATCAAGGCGTGGGAGACGTCACCGGGCTGCACGTGTGTTGAACGCGGAGGCACCGTACTTTCGGTGCTTAGATCGGAATCAACCGCGATCTGAATCGCTACGAGTACGACTCCCTCATCCGCGTTCTTGCAACGCTTCCGCATCGCGATCTACAAGGGTATGTAGATTCACTCCCCTTCCCCTCGTTGCTAGATTACTCCATAGATTGATCTTGGTGATGCGTAGAAAATTTTGAATTTCTGCTACGTTCCCCAACACATCCCGCCCCCCGAACTCCGCCATCCTTGCCTCCGAGATATCCAACATCGCCGGCGAGGGTTTCTCTCAACTGTTCCCTGTTGAGTATTATGTTTAGTTAGAAAATACGAAATAGACTAGGATATGTTTCGGCTTGTCTTGTACTCCAAGTTGACCATGTACTCCTATATATATGCCCACGAGGCTCAAGCAATAAACAACGATTCCACCAATCCCTCTCTATCCCTTCTAACATGGTATCAGCCTAACCGATCCAACCCTAGCCGCCGCCCGCTGCTTCAGCCCCGCACGCCGCCCCTGGGGCAGTCGGCCTCCATGACCGTCGTCGGGGGCCGCGTCGCCCGTACATAGGGTTCATCCGCTGGTCATGTTGACCGGCTGCCCTAGAGAGTCTTTTTCCTGAGCCCTTCCTCCAAGTTTTTCTCTCTCCCGCCAGTCATCTTGATCGGCATTTTCTTTTTGTTTTCCAATCTAAGATCGGTTTGCGTCGCCCGCTGCCGCCGTCGACCACACGCCTCTATTCCGACACCGACGCGACACTTGGCCTCTTCTCCCACCGGCGGCCTAGCACGATCGTCGTTCGTGTCTCTACCCGCTTGTCGCTCTACGCTGGCCGTGTGGTCCCGCTCCGACCGGGGCTCCTGCATCACCTCCCATCTCCGCCGTGTATGTACGGCCGCGTCCGTATGACGTTGCGTTCGCCGCTTCGGGCCTGGGCAATCGGGTGCCGCTGTTGCGTTGGCCGCTTGCGTGTTGCTGCCCGGGCGCCGGCACTGTGCTAGCCACCTGCACATCGCCGCCGACACACTCGTCCGCACGTCGTCCTACGCCGGTCGTCGCCGTCGGCTTCAGCTTGGACTCCGTCACCACCCCGCCTCCACCAAGCGGCGTCCCCGACCTCACGCGCGACCGGATTGATCACCCGCCCGCTGCCGCGATCCGCCTCATCTACGTTGTGCAACCGATCTGGCCCGTCGGTTGTGCGTGCTTCCGTAGGTCCCGTGAAGACCGTCTAGAGGACAGTGCGCCCCTACACTGATCGAGCATCAGGCTGCCGCTGCGTCACCCCGTCGGGTCGCGGTGCCGCCGCCGCGTGGTTCCCCCCGCGGCTGCACCGACCCGCGTGCTACCATTGCGTCGCCCCTTCGGGCCATCGTGTCGCGGCCCGTGGTCTACTGCCGCCTCGAGGCCGTCCTATCCAGGTCGTCCCCGTGGCTGCACGGACCCTCACATTGCCGCTGCGTCGCCCCATCGGGCCGTAGTGAGCATGGCACCGCCGCCGCTTGAGGCCGTCCCCGCGGCTGCATTAACTCGTGCGCCGTCGCGCCGCGGCCCGCCGCCGCCCCGAGGTTTTCCCACCATCGCCCCGACCCGCCTGTTGCCGCTGCATCGCACGCAGCGCCACGGCTCGCGGTCCACTCCGTCGTCCCCGCGTGTCGACTTCCCGTGGTATGCGTCGTGCCGCCTCCCTTAGCGCGGGAACTCCACCGTCCGTGCCAGTCTTCGTCATGCTGTCGGGTTCTTCGCCTACTTCGAGCACCGCCGCCGCGCTCCTAACCTAGCCGCCACCGCTCTTCTTCGCCCGCCGCCGCTGTTACCCCCGTAGCCGCCGCCCGTCCACCTCCTTCGTCTTCGTCCAACACCAACTCGTCGCCAGTGTCGTCGTCGTCTTCCCCGACCACTTCGTCTACTCCGACCACCGTTGCTGACATCGGCCCGACGCCAATTGGCGCCACAACTGTCGTCGAGTCTCCTTCTCTGCTGGCCCCTCCGACTCCTCGACATGGCGTACAGCTCGTGCAGGTCCCTCGTCTACGCATGCCCGGTGCTGGCAACACCGATGCATGCCTTTGTCCACGACGTGTCTCCAGGCCTGGCAAGCCTGGTGCGGCGCTTCGTCAACTTCTTCTTCGTCTGTTTACGCATGCCCGACGCTAGCAACACCGATGTGTGCCTTCGTCCATGATGTGTCCCCGGGCTTGGCAAACCCTGCGCGACGCGTCGTCAACAACGTCTTCTTCCCGGTGCACCACTACTTCGACACCACCGTGCCTATGACTAAGACGGCGCCTCATTGTGCCCGCGACTCCACGGCGACTTCCTCAACACCGTACCCCGACTCGACATCGACCACGACGTTCTTCGCACGGCTACCTCGACCACGGCTACACCACCCTCCGCTCTCGGCTACATCGACATCGACACAAAGGTCTACCGCCTTGCTTGAGCAACCACGTTGGCTTCCACTCCAGTCACAACTTCCGCTATGCATCGACCGTTACGACTGTGGGGGTGTCCATCGGCTTGCCTCCGGATTCTTCTCTGGTCTTACCGTCTGCGTCGCTACCGTTGTGACTGCGGGAGGGGGGGGGGGGCGTTGAGTATTATGTTTAGTTAGAAAATACGAGATAAACTACGATATGTTCCGACTTGTCTTGTACTCCAAGTTAACCATGTACCCCTATATATATGACCACGAGACTCAAACAATAAATAACGATTCCACCAATCCCTCCCTACCCCTTAACATTCCCCACCACAGGCTAGAGTGGGAAGGAAGTGGAAGAGTGAATGTGACCCCTCCCCTCCACCCACCCTTCCTGGCTTAAAAGCAGCCGTACATCACCCGCCATGCGCGCCGCCGAGGTGGGCTGTGCCGTATGGCCAGTCGCGGCACAAGTTTTCGCAACATGACATGGAAAATGTACCTTGTCGCCCACCACGCAAACCTCATCCAGTCGACGTGCGCGGCGGTCCACCACCAAGCCTCTCTCGACGAGGAAGAGAAGCGATCCCGCACCACCACCTCACCTAGGCGGTAGGCGAGCACCCCACGCCCATAAGTCCGGCAAGTACCACGTCGCCCATCTATACTCGCCGTGCGCGTCGTCGAGCGTGTCGCCACGAAAATCGCCAGAGACGTGTCGAAATGTCAACTCGCCTGATTGTATTGTGTTAAAAAAAAAGAGTGCGTGATGGCTTGATAAACGATACACGGTTTGGCTTGACGTAGAAGATCCGAAGCGGGAGAGGGAGCTGAGGGATGCCACCGTTTACTACCGACCGGCCGACCGGAGCACGGTGAGAAGGGCCGCGACCCATACCACACCCAAATGTACGTACATAGGATGCTCCCACCTGACAATCAATTAAGCAGCCGGTCAACCGTAAACATCACCACCACCGTCCCCATTTTGCCTCCGGGCCTACGCGATTAAGCATTTAAATGTAGTACACGCTCCTGTAGTCCTGTATAGCTGGGCCTCCACTACGTGTTCGGTAGAGTACTCAACCTTTTGTCGGATATTCCCTTTTGCTCCTACGTGCATATGCACCCATTGTCGAAATACATATTTCGAAATGTTAAAAAATTCGGAACAAAAATCCCGTGTGTATATCCGGACATTTTATGTCCGTTCACAAGGTTTCGGTGAAAACGACGTTTTTTGTGGCTTGTGTAAAAAAGACAATTTCTGATGCTTCATTCTAACTATTCACGAGGCATTTCTTTATCTTTTTTACACAAGCCACAAAAAACGTCGTTTTTCATCGAAACCTTGTGAATGGACATAAAATGTCCGGATATACACGCGAGATTTTTGTTCCGAATTTTTCAACTTTTCAAAATGTGTGTTTTCGACAATGGATGCATATGCACCTAGGAGCAAAAAAGCCGCGTGCCCTTAACAAAAAAAACATGGATAAGTTCGTCCCCTCCATGCTTTGACGGTCCCGTTTGGCCATTGATGGTGGGAAGGGGAATCCTGATGACTTGGCTTTGGCTAGTAATTTAGGTTAGAACTTTTTCATTTTCGCAAAGACGGCGCTTGGATAAATGACGACATTTCATCTTTGAGTTGGTTTTCGGAGTTCCGATCCTCATCGACTTTGTTCATCATGACGGAGCTCCGATGAAGATTCCTATCATCTTCTTGTGACGACGAGGTTAGGGTTTCTCGCCTTATGTACGCGATGACGTTATCTGGTGTCATGCGCTTCAGGTCGATTCAAGGGTTCAACGACGACGACTACAACTCCAATGTGTTGGTCTTTTGGGGCACGCGTTGTCAATGATAAGGTTAGGCTGGCTCTGGTAGAGGAGCGACGACAGGGGAGCGTCAATGATTCGTGCTGGCGACAGTAGTGGTGGTCCGTGGTTTAGGGGCGTTGATATAACTTATTACTATTGTTCAGGTGTTTTGTTTTTCTGATGAATTTTTATAATAGATTTCATCTTTATCGCCAAAAATATAACAAACATGGATAATAAGTTACCATTGTGCGTGCCTTGTGCAGTTGTGCGCACAGGGTGGAGATCAACGTTGGTAATTGGGTGCTTCCGTGCTTGTACGTTTCGGTGTGTGTTTCGTAGAGCTGGAGGCAGGCACAGGCACAGGCCGGAGCGATCTGGAAATTAATCATGTAGTGGCAAGGAGAGGAGTGCGGGCTAATGCTTTGGTAGTGTATTGTCATCCGCTTCGGTTAGCACTAAAGGCGACGCTTTACGCCAAGAGGAAGCTAAATTGGCTCCATCATTGCACAGTATGTATCTTACCACGCAATCTAATCTAATTGCGACTTTATTGGTTTCCTTAACAATTCATTAAGGCAATCTGGTGGGTCTCTTGTCCCTCGCAAACAAAAATTAGGTGGGTCGCATGCTGAGTTTTACTTTTTTGATGAATGATGAATGATGGACAATGCTGAGTTACTGACGGATAAGCTTCGCGTGTCAGTCAGAAGAACGGGGGTTGTGTCTAACGGGCCTGTGGGCTGTGGTGGATGATGGGTCGGGCTGAGGTGGTGGCGGCCGGGTGTGTCATGGGCCGAGTAATCGTGGGACTGCTCGCTCCATCGGCGGCAACCCACCAAAAATCGAAGTCACTAATTGAGGAGTACTCCTTACAAAGATCACTCCCACATTCTCAGGTTGTGACAAGTGGCACGCTGCATGTGCGCCACTTGTCGCAACCTGAGAGTTTTCTCTTTTTTCGTAGATCCGTTTATTCAAAACATTTTATCTTTTAAATCGTGCGTCCAAATTTTGAACCGTTTTCACCGTTGAATTCCTCGTGTCGAGATCTTCAAAACTAGATTCCATATTGATATGTTTTTGACAAACTTTTTTCAAAAAAAAACTGAACGGAAAAAAAACTAGACAAAAAAACCGACCGGGAACACGGTTTTTTTTCTTTTTGAAAGAGGCACGACCGTGCCTCCCACGAAAGCACAACCGTGCCTCTCGCATAAGGAAAACCGTGCCTCTCTCGAAAAAAATAGAAAACATTTTTTTCGTTTTCCGAGAGGCACACCCGTGCCTCTCGCGGAAGAAAAATAAAACAGAAAACGCATTTTTTTCGAGAGGCACGGCGTGCCTCTCGTGAAAACAAAACCGTGTCTTTCGCGAAAGAAAAAAAACATGTTTTAAATTAAAAAAATTATACCAAAAGCTAAGAAAGACCGGAGGAAACCGGAAAGTAAAAAAAAAACAGAAATCGCAGACTTTTGAAGGAGCGCTTTTTAACTAGTTGCTCTCACCAAAAATGCCCAAAAGTCACTAGCTCTAGCAGATAAGAAGCTACGGCCGGGAAGTCAGCTAAGCGAGTAAACTTGTGCCGGTGCATCATGTATTTCATCCCAACTCTTATTTGACGCCCGCTAACTCTGTTACATTATTCGTAAAAGGTGCACCTCCCCGCCCACTCGCTTTGGTACATGTAGAATGGGCCGCCCATTAGCCACGAGCGGGAAAGCTTAGTCTAAGTTTCTCGATGAGGATAATTAATTCGGTCGTTGTGGTCGGACTCTATTATGGATTTCTGACTACATTCTCCGTAGGTCCCTTTTAGATCTTCTTTCTCCAATCTTGGATTAGGGAAGAAGGAGAGATTCGCGACAACTGGCGATTTCATTATGGGGCAGCTCATGATCTTTATATCGATCTATTATCCACCTCTGTATCTATTCTTTCTTAGTTAAATAGGTGGAAGATCTATCCAGTTTGGTTATATTATATCATGGACTCGAAAAACGGATCTGAATTTGACTGAAATGCACGATCTTCACAGGTATCACTTTTCACGATACCTAAAAGGTGGAATAGCGATTTTCGAACCATCTTGTTTTGTGAGGCTTCCGGTCAGTTTCTTTTTGTTCTTTTGGTTTTCTGGACTGTTTTTATTCTTTTTTCTTTCTCTTTTTCTTTTACTTTTCCTTTTCTTTTTTAAATATTTATGAATGAACTTTTCCTAAATTTGAAAACATTCTAAAATAAATTGTATAATATTTTAAAATAAGTGGATATTATTTCCAAAGCACTTGAACTTTTCTTTAAATTCATGAACTATTTTTTTCAAAATCCGTGAACTGTTTTTAAATTCATGAACCTTTTCCCAAAATTGAGGAGATTTTTATAAATCCATGAATTTTATTTGACTTTGTCAACTTTTTGCCGAAATCATGACCTGCCTTCGAATTCTGTGAAGTTTTTGTTTTTATGAACTTTTTTTAATACCTTTTTAATGAATTTTCTTGAAAAGTCAACAGTCAATCGCGACCGATCAACCACGACTAGTGAACTAGGAAAACCGGCGAGGGAGCGATCGATGGCCTCCTTGTTGAGCCCACCCATGAGTGGTGGCGCTTAAACCGCTGGGCAGGAGCTCTTGTTTACAACTCGCGAGCGACAAACAGATGTGGCTTCGCCCGCAGCGCCCTTGGGTGGCCCGGCCTAGTTCGTGGCAAGTGAACTCCTCGTTTGCTGCTTTTTTTCGTTCTTTTTTTCTGTTTAGTATTTTCTTTTTGTTTGTTTCTTTCTGGTTCGTCCATGTTTTTTCTGCTCTTTTGTTTGTTTGGTTTTACCTTTCCGGTTTTTTATGTCCGTTTTCATTTATTTATTTGCATTTTTTACATAAATTCTAACTTTTTTAAAAAACAGAGTTTTTTTTTTCAGAAATGATCAAAATTCCAAATGTTGTTCATAATTGTTCATGTTTTTTAATCACCATTTAAAATATTGTTCTCATTTTCGAATAAAATTGTTAATGGTTTCAAAACTTGATCATTTTTAAACTATTTTCTAAATTTTCTTTACAATTATAAAATTTGTTTAGAATTCAAATTGTTCATAATTTCAAAAACTATTCATATTTTTTCTGAAATATTTGTTTCCTTTTTCAAAATTTATTCATGTATTTAAAATCCGGTTCACCTTTTGAAAACTTTATTCACCATTAAAAAATGGTCAGAATTCAAGATTTGTTTGCGACTAGAAAAATGTTCACATATTTGCTCATGTCTTCAAAAATTGTTCAAATTTTTAAAATTTTGTTACTTTGTAGAAATTGGTCCAAAATTGGTTATGAAAAAAAATCAAATTTGTAATTTCATTCGTTTTTAAAGTAATATTCCTGTTTTCCACAAATTATTTGGTATTTAAAAAATGTTTGGAATTTTCTGTTTTTTGTTGACAATTTTCGTGAATTGATCGGAAAAAACATCAAAAGAGGTTTGCTTCTGCCGCTGGAATTGGTTCTTAAAGTCTGGCGGTGCGGATCAAACACTAGAAATCATCATGTCAATTTTTTAGGAACACACGTTCACTAGAGGGACGTCACGAGTTCGAGTCTCACGCAACACTTTTTGGCAACTTTTTTTGGGTGTCTCGAGTACGTTTGCTCCAAATGGACCGGCACATTTGGTCCTACCTTCAGCGAAGGCTCAACTATTTGCCGCCTATGGGTGGAAAATAGAAGCTCTCATATTTCTTGTAGCATCACGCAAAAATAATTTTGGCAGGGGTCCTCATGTATGAGAACATATTCTATGCACCTAGAGAACTTGTGCATCAGGTGCGCCAACTACTTATTGGTCGTCTGATGGAGAAGGAAGCGACCACATTAAGCTGCAACCTAGTCATTGGCACATTTACTGAAAGCCCATAGAATCTTTATATTTTCCCTCTCCCCTCCCCTTCCCTCAAAAGAAAAAGATGAGACAATCCTTTGTGAGCTATCTCTTCCATCATTTTTTTATTTGTAATTTGTTTGAACAAGGAGCATAAAAATAGTTTTGTTTTTATGAAAAATGAGAGTACTTTATTAATTCAAAGTAGCAGTTACATCGTCCATGAGGAGGGGTACAATATTCTTCGGAGTTTGCTCAAACCAATCATAAGTCGTAGAAAACCTAGCTAACTTCGCAAGCTCATGAGCGACCTTATTTGCTATCCTGTTACATTGTTCTAAACTAGTTAAAGGAAATCACAAACCAAATGATAACAGTCATAAAAAACAACAGTCGTCGCTCCCGCATAACGTCCTATATTCTTCATGGTTTTGATGGCCACCAAATTATCTGAGTTGTTAACAAGTTGATTGCATCCAAACCTTTGCGCAAGGGATAATCCAAATCTTAGCGCCAATGTCTAAGCCATTAGGACATCCGTGCACCAATAAATTCTCAAATTTTCCCCAACAATAAAATACCTTTGTGATCTCTTTGAGCAGCACTAGTTGTACCCCTTAGCAAGTCTCGATCGAAGGAAACATTAACGTTGAGTTTTCCAAAAACCTTAGGGGCCTAATCCAACGGAAATGCAATTCGGCTCCCGGGAGTACGTGCTCCTGCCTATGGAAAATGAATGTGAAATGTCAAAAAAATCCCGACAAAAATTTTATGTGTTCTTTGTCACATCCAAATGCTACCTGAAAATTCTTAGGCAAAAGGTTAAGCATTTTGGCATGTGCAAAAAAACAAATTGAACATCAATTGTTAGCCCCAAAATGTCACACCAGAATTTGTTTTTTTCACCGACGATACAATGATTCTCCATTTCGCATGAAAATTATCAATCATGCTTGCGACACTAACACGAGCATCTACAAAAAAAATTAATTTTCTTTTAAAAAATAATATTATATTTGATTTTACTGTTCACCAAGGTGCAAACACCCGGGAGCCAAAACACCTAGCCCCTAATCCAACCCCCTCTTTTCATGGCAACAGTTGCAGAGGAAGCAATCACATAACTAGACGTAAGCGCTTGGATCCCCATGTCAATTTGATTGCCATCTTGAGGTGTCTCCTCATGGACCAGTTTGTGCCTTTCCCATTATAAGTACCAAGTGGTAATTGCTATCTTCCCACGCACATTCTGAATACCCAAAAGAGATAACTTCTGATCAGGTAGAAGAAGTAGAAACTCAAGTACAGACTTGATACGTCCATTTTGCATCATGTTTTTCTACTGTTATTTATAGTGTTTTTAATCAATATAACACTTTACGGAGCAATTCTAATGTTTTTTCTCTCTTAATATGCAAGATTTACATGAAGAGAGAGATTGCCGGCAACTGGAATTCTGAATCTGAAAAAGCTATGTCAGAGATACCTATTCTCCACATCTCCAAATGAGCTAAAATTTCACGGAGATTTATTTTGGAATAAATAAAAAATATTGGAGAAAAGAAACACCATAGGGGACCACCCAGGTGCCCACGAGGCACCAGGGCGCGCCCACCCCCCATGGGCGCGCCCTGGTGGCTTGTGGGGCCCTGGCCAGCCTCCGGTGCCCATCTTCTGGTATATAAGCCCATTTGCCCTAGAAAAAAATAAGGAGAAGACTTTTGGGATGGAGCGTCGCCGTCTCGAGGCGAAACTTGGTCAGGAGCACTTTTGCTCTCCGGCGGAGCGATTCCGCCTGAGATACTTCCCACCGACAGGGGGAAATCGAAGCCATCATCATCACCAACAACCCTCTCATCGTGGGAGGACCAATCTTCATCGACATCTTCACCAACACCATCTCATCTCAAATCCTAGTTCATCTCTTGTATTCAATCGTTGTATCAAAACCTCAGATTGGTACCTATGGGTTGCTAGTAGTGTTGATTACATCTTGTAGTTGATGCTAGTTGGTTTATTTGGTGGAAGATTGTATTTTCTGATCCATTATGCTATTCAATACCCCTATGATCTTGGACATGAATATGATGTGTGAGTAGTTACTTTTTTTCTTGAGGACATGGAAGAAGTCTTGTCATAAGTAATCATGTGAATTTGGTATTCGTTCGATATTTTGATGACATGTATGTTGTTGTTTCCCTTAGTGGTGTTATGTGAACGTAGACTACATGACACTTCACCATCTTTGGGCCTAACGGAATGCATTGTGGAGTAGTTATTAGATGATGAGTTGCTAGAGTGACAGAAGCTTAAACCCTAGTTTGTGCGCTATTCCGTAAGGGGCTGATTTGGATCCATATGTTTAATGCTATGGTCAGATTTATCTTAATTCTTATTTCGTAGTTGCGGATGCTTGCGAGAGGGGTTAATCATAAGTGGGAGGTTTGTTCAAGTAAGAACATCACCTCAAGCACCGGTCCACCCACATATCAAATTATCAAAGTAGCGAACCCGAAGCAAATAATCATGATGAAAGTGACTAGATGAAATTCCCGTATGTCCTCAAGAATGCTTTGCTTATTATAAGAGACCATTCTGAATTGTCCTTTGCTACAAAATGGATTGGGCTACCTTGCTGCACCTTAGTTACTATTCTTACTTGTTACAAATTATCTTGTTATCAAACTACTCTTTACCGATAATTTTAGTGCTTTGCAGAAAATACCTTGCTGAAAACCGCTTGTCATTTCCTTCCGCTCCTCGTTGGGTTCGACACTCTTACTTATCGAAAGGACTACGATTAATCCCCTATACTTGTGGGTCATCAAGAAATCTTTTCTAGGGCCGTTTCCGGGGAGTGAAGCGCCTTTGGTGAGTGGAATTTGGTAATGAAACATTTATATTATGTGCTGAAATTTACTGTTACTTGTTACTATGGAAAACAATCCTTTGTGGGGTTTGTTCGGGGTATCTTCACCTCGACCGGAAGCACAAAGAGTTACTCCTCAACCTACTACACCTACTGAAAATATTTTTTATGAGATTCCTTCGGGTATGATAGAGAAACTACTAGCTAATCCTTATGCAGGAGATGGAATAATACATCCTGATATGCATCTAATCTATGTGGGTGAAGTTTGTGGATTATTTAAGCTTGCAGGTCTATCCGGAGATGAAGTAAATAAGAAGGTTTTCCCTTCATCTTTGAAGGGAAAGTCATTGACATGGTATATAGGCTATGTGATGATATTAAAACGTGGGATTGGAACCGATTGAGATTGGAATTTCATCAAAAGTTTTATCCTATGCTTCTGGTTCATCATGATCGGAACTATATATATATATATATATATATATATATATATATATATATATATATATATATATAATTTTTTGCCTCGTGAAGGAGAACGCATCGCTCAATCTTGGGGAGGCTTAAGTACATGATGTACACATGCCCAAATCATGAGCTCTCAAAATAAATTATCTTACAGAATCTTTATGCTCAGCTTTCTCATAATGATCAAACCATGCTCGATTCTTCTTCAACTGACTCCTTTATGAAGAGAACTATTGAATTCAGATGAGATCTTTTGGAAAGAATTAAACACAACTCCGATGATTGGGAACTCGACAAAGGTAATGAGTCAGGTATAATACTTGAGTTCAATTGTGTTAAATATTTTATGGATACCGATGCTTTTCATAAGTTTAGCACTAAATATGGACTTGACTATGAGATGGTAGCTTCCTTTTGCGAATAATTTGCTAATCATGTTGATCACCCTAAGGAGAAGTGGTTTAAATATCATACCCCTATTAAAGAAAAGATTGTAGAACCTGTTATAGTTAAAGATGAAACTATCATTTACAATGTTGATCCAGTTGTGCCTACCGCTTATATTGAGAAACCACATTTTCCTGTTAGGATAAAGGAGCATGATAAAGTTTCAACTATGGTTAACAAAAGTAATATTAGAGAACCTAGACCTTCTGAACAAATTAAAGTTGAACCTAATGTTCTATGGTTAAAGATCTCTTGGTCGATAATATAGATGGGCATGTTATTTACTTTTGTGGTGAAGCCGCTAGAATTGCTAAGCCTGATCCTAAAGACAAGAATAAACCTGTCGTTGGCATGCCTCTTGTCTCAGTTAAAATAGGAGATCATTGTTACCATGGCTTATGTGATTTGGGTGCTAGTGTGAGTGCTATTCCGTTTACTTTATATCAAGAGATTATGAATGATATTGCACCTCTTGAGATAGAAGATATTAATGGTACTATTAAGCTTGCGAATAGAGATACTATTTCACCACTTGAGATTGTTAGAGATGTTGACGTCTTGTGTGGGAAAATAAAATACCCTACTAATTTTCTAGTTCTTGGTTCTCCACAAGATGATTTTTGTCCCTTTATATTTGGTAGACCCTTCTTGAACACCGTTAATGCTAAGATTGATTGCACTAAAGAAATTGTCAGTGTTAACTTTGGAGATGTGCCTCATGAGTTTAATTTTTATAAATTCCGTAGACAACCTCATGATAAAGAATTGTCTAGTAAAGATGAAATTATTGGTCTTACTTCTATTGTTGTATCTCCTACTGATCTGTTAGAACAATATTTGTTAGACCATGAAAATGATATGCATATGAATGAAATAAATGAAATAGATAAGATGTTTTTTGATCAACCACTTATCCTTAAACATAATTTGCCTGTTAAAACTCTTGGAGGTCCTCCTCCACCTAAAGGTGATCCTGTGTTTGAATTGAAACAATTACCTGGTACATTGAAATATGCTTATCTTGATGAAAAGAAGATAAATCAAGTTATTATTAGTGCTAACCTTTCAGAGCATGACGAAAAGAGATTACTAAAAACTCTGAAGAATCACCGTGCCGCTATTCGATATACTCTTGATGATCTTAAGGACATTTGTCCCACTCTATGTCAGCACAAGATTAATATGGAACCTGATGCTAAACCAGTCGTTGATCACCAACGACGATTAAATCCTAAGATGAAGGATCTGGTCAGAACTGAAATATTAAAGGTTCTGGAAGCAGGTATAATTTATCCCATAGCTGATAGTAGATGGGTAAGTCTCGTTCATTATGTTCCTAAGAAAGGAGGCATTACCATTGTTCCTAATGATAAGAATGAACTCATTCCACAAAGAATTGTAACTGGTTATAGGATGGTAGTTGATTTTAGAAAATTAAACAAAGCTACTAGAAAAGATCATTACCCCTTGCATTGTATAGATCAAATGTTAGAAAGACTATCTAAGCACACATACTTTTGCTTTCTTGACAGATATTCTGGTTTTTCCTCAAATACATGTATCGTCGAAAGATCAAGAGAAAACTACTTTTACTTGCCCTTTTGGAATTTATGCTTATAGATGTATGCCTTTTGGTTATGTAATGCACCCGCTACCTTTCAAAGATGTATGACTACTATATTCTATGATTTTTGTGAAAAGATTGTTGAGGTTTTCATGGATGATTTCTTCGTTTATGGGACTTCTTTCGATGATTGCTTAAGCAACCTTAATCGAGTTTTGCAGAGATGTGAAGAAACTTATCTTGTCTTGAATTGGGAGAAGTGCCACTTTATGGTGAATGAAGGTATTCTCTTAGGTCATAAAATCTCCAAAAAATCTATTTGGGTAGATAAAGCTAAAGTTCATGCAATTGAGAAAATGACATGTCCTAAAGATATTAAAGGTATAAGAAGTTTCCTTGGTCATCTTGGTTTCTATAGAAGGTTTATTAAAGACTTCTCTAAAATTTCTAGGCCTCTTACTAATCTCTTGCAAAAAGATGTCCCATTTGTTTTTTATGGTGATTGTGTAGAAGCCTTTGAAACACTTAAGAAAGCCTTAACATCTGCACCTATTGTTCAACCACCTGATTGTAACTTGCCTTTTGAAATTATGTGTGATGCTAGTGATTATGTTGTTGGTGTTGTTCTAGGACAAAGAGTTGATAAGAAATTAAATGTTATCCATTATTATAGTAAAACTCTAGAAAGTGCTCAAAGAAATTATGCTACTACAGCAGTTGTGTTTGCATGTGATAAATTCAGATCTTACATAGTTGATTCTAAAGTAATTGTTCACACCGATCACGCTGCTATTAAATATGTTATGGAAAAGAAAGATGCTAAACATAAACTCATTAGGTGGGTTCTATTATTACAAGAATTTGATTTGCATATTACTGATAGGAAGGGAGCTGAGAATCCTGTAGCTGATAATCTATCTAGATTGGAAAACATTCTTGATGACCCACTACTTATTGATGATAGTTTTTCTGATGAACAACTAACTTTTATAAATGCTTCTCGTAATACTCCTTGGTATGCAGACTATGCTAACTACATTGTTGCTAAATTTATACCACCTACTTTCACATACTAACAAAAGAAAAGGTTCTTCTTTGATTTAAGATATTACTACTGGGATGACCCACATATTTATAAAGAAGGATTAGATGGTATTATCAAACGTTGTATACATGAGCATGAACAGGAACAAATCCTACGGAAGTGTCATTCTGAGGCTTACGGAGGACACCATGCTGGAGACAGAACTGCACATAAGGTATTACAATCTTGTTTTTATTGGCCTACTCTCTTCAAGGATGCATGTAAGTTTGTCTTATCTTGTGATGAATGTCAAAGAATTGGTAATATTTGTAGACGTCAGGAAATGCCTATCAATTATTCACTTGTTATTGAACCATTTGATGTTTGAAGATTTCATTTCATGGGACCTTTTCCTTCCTCTAATGGGTATACACATATTTTAGTTGTTGTTGATTACGTTACTAAGTGGGTAGATGATATACCAACTAGTAGTGCCGATCATAATACTTCTATTAAAATGCTTAAAGAAGTTATTTCCCAAGGTTCGGAGTCCCTAGATATTTAATGAATGATGGTGGTTCACATTTTATTCATGGTGCATTCCGAAAACTACTTGCTAAATATGATGTCAACCATAGAATTGCATCTCCTTACCATCCTCAATCTAGTGGTCAAGTTGAATTGAGAAATAGAGAAATAAAGCTAATCTTGCAAAAGACTGTCAATAGATCTAGAAATAATTGGTCTAAGAAACTTGATGATGCATTATGGGCTTATAGAACCGCTTATAAAAAACCTATGGGTATGTCTCGGTACAAATGGTTTATAGAAAAGCATGTCATTTAGCTCTTGAGTTAGAACATAAAGCATATTGGGCAATTAAAGAACTCATTTATGATTTCAAACTTGCCGGTGAGAAGAGGTTATTTGATATTAGCTCATTAGATGAATGGAGAACCCAAGCCTATGAAAATTCCAAGTTGTTTAAAGAAAAAGTTAAAAGATGGCACGATAAAAGAATTCAAAAAGGGGAATTCAAAGTGGGCGAGTATGTTCTATTGTACAATTCTTGTTTCAGATTCTTTGCAGGAAAAGTTCTCTCTAAATGGGAAGGACTGTATATCATCAAAGAAGTTTATCGATCTGGAGCTATTAAGATCAATAACTCCAAAGGCACCAATCCGAGGGTGGTCAATGGACAAAGAATTGAGCATTATATCTCAGGTGCGCCTATTAATGTTGAAACTAGAATTATTCAAGCTATGACACCGAAGGAATACATAAGAGAGACCTTCCAGAACACTCCAGAACCCTGAAAAGGAATAGGTATGTGATACGGTAAGTAAACCGACTCAATTCCATCAAAATATTTTCTGTCAGTTTTGGAATATTAGAAAAATACAAAAATGAGAAACAGCCGAGGGGACCCATGAGGTGCACATGAGGCACCAGGGCGCGCCTTGGTGGCTCGTGGGCCCTCGTGAGCCTTCCCGACTCTATTTTCTTCTGGAATACTTGTTTTGCAAGATAAAAATTATTTATATATACTCCCGGACGTTTTGAACACCGTGCACGGAAATATCCTCTGTTCTTTTTTCGTCCTATTTTTCTGACAGATCTAGATCGCCATGGCTCCACCAAGCTCCTCCAAGGACAAGTTCTACGAGAAGGTCATCAGCCTTTACCTACCGGAGGTGATGAAACACCCACAAGCCACTGTGATGCGTGAGGGGTGAGGGAGTCCTGGATTAGGGGGTCCTCGGACAGCCGGACTATATCCTTTGGCCGGACTGTTGGACTATGAAGATACAAGATTGAAGACTTTGTCCCGTGTCCGGATGGGACTCTCCTTGGCGTGGAAGGCAAGCTTGGCAGTACGGATATGTAGATCTCATCCCTTGTAACCGACTCTGTGTAACCCTAGCCCCCTCCGGTGTCTATATAAACCGGAGGGTTTAGTCCGTAGGACAACAACAATCATACCATAGGCTAGCTTCTAGGGTTTAGCCTCTACGATCTCGTGGTAGATCAACTCTTGTAATACTCATATCATCAAGATCAATCAAGCAGGAAGTAGGGCATTACCTCCATCGAGAGGGCCCAAACCTGGGTAAACATCGTGTCCCCCGCCTCCTGTTACCATCTGCCTTAGACGCACAGTTCGGGACCCCCTACCCGAGATCCGCCGGTTTTGACACCGACATTGGTGCTTTCATTGAGAGTTCCACTGTGTCGTCGCGATAAAGGCTTGATGGCTCCTTCGATCATCACCAACGATGCAATCCAGGGTGTGGTTTTCCTCCCCGGACAGATCTTCATATTCGGCGGCTTCGTACTGCGGGCCAACTCGCTTGGCCATCTGGAGCAGATCGAGAGCTACGCCCCTGGCCGTCAGGTCAGGTTTGGAAATTTAAACTACACTGCCGACATTCGCGGAGACTTGATCTTTGACGGATTCGAGCCCATGTCAGGTGCGCCGCACAGTCACGACAGGCATGACTTAGCTCTACTGACAGACAGTGTTCAGGAGATCCCCCCTGCAGCTACTCCGGCCCTCGTTCCGGAGCAGATTACACCGTCCGAGGATGGGTGGATGGACCCCGCCACGGAGGCCGCACACTCAGCGGCGATAGAGCCGAATACTGACTTCACCTCTTATGAGACCCGTGTTGCCGGACATTTGGATTCGTCCCCGGCCACGGGCTCCGAACCACCTGCGTCCGTGCCTATCGAATCTGATTGGGCACCGATCATGGAGTTTTCCTCCGCGGATATCTTTCAGCACTCACCACTGGGCGACGTGCTAAACTCATTGAGGTCTCTCTCCTTGTCAGGAGACCCTTGGCCGAACTATGTCCGGCTAGAATGGGATGCGGACGACGAAGAAATTCGCTGCCCACCCACCACCCACTTAGTAGCCACTGTCGACGATTTAACCGACATGCTCCATTTCAGCTCCGAAGACATCGACGGTATGGACGACGATGCAGGAGACGAACAGGAACCACCGCCCACAGGGCACTGGACTGCCACTTCATCACACGATATATATATGGTGGATACACCCAAAGAAAACAACGACGATGAACGGAAGGATGCAGCGAAGGATAGCTCCCTCGAGAAGAAACCAAAGCGACGGCGTAGGCGCCGCTCCAAATCCCGACTCAGCAAGAACAGCGATAATAGCGCAAGAAAAAATAACACCCCGGTCGACTCCAGAGGAAACGACGACCACATTGACCCAGCGAGAGAATAGGATGAACCAGCGGACGGCGAACATAGTACGGAGCCGCTGTCCGATCACGGCGACGCCGAGGATAAAGCTCATCAACCCCTCAAACAGTCCGGACGACGATGCACACATCATCCCGGAAAGGCACTTGGAACAAGAGAACCTCCGTAGAAGGCTTATTCCCACCGCGAGGAGTCTGAAGAAGCAGAAGCAAAGGCTTAAGGCCGCGCAGAATACGCTCAACAGTAGATGGAACAAAGTGCTCGACACTGAAGAAAAGTATGGTGGCAGTCGCCACACAAAGAGCTATCCAAAGCGCAAGCTGTTGCCTGAATTTGATGATGAGGCCTTAGAGCCCACACAGCCGAAAAACAAAACGGCCGACCGGTCGGATCGACCACCTCGTGGCCGTGATAGGGCGGCTAACGAGGCCGCACATAAGTCAGCACACGATCCAAGCGAGGACTTGCATCAAAAGGCCGGCGTAACCAGATCCATCTATGGATCTAGGAAGCGCGCTCCAGCGCATAATCAAAACCGAACACTACAACCGTCAGAACGCCATGACACATCCAAATACAGGGGTGCTGCACACCCCCTATGTTTCACCGATGAGGTGCTGGATCATGAATTTCCAGAGGGATTCAAACCCGTGAACATAGAGGCATACGACGGAACGACAGACCCTGGGGTCTGGATTGAGGACTTCATCCTCCACATCCATATGGCTCGCGGAGACGATCCCCACGCCATCAAGTACTTGCCCCTCAAGCTGAAAGGACCAGCTCGGCACTGGCTGAAGAGCCTCCCCGAAAATTCAATTGGAAGTTGGGAGGAGCTTGAGGATGCTTTTAGGGCTAACTTTCAAGGGACCTATGTCCGACCTCCGGATGCAGACGATTTAAGTCATATAATTCAACAGCCCGGAGAGTCAGCCCGAAAGCTTTGGAACAGATTTCTCACTAAGAAGAACCAAATCGTCGACTGCCCGGACGCCGAAGCCTTAGCAGCTTTCAAACACAGCGTCCGAGATGAATGGCTTGCCAGACACCTCGGCCAAGAAAAACCAAGGACAATGGCAGCCCTAACAAGCCTTATGACCCGCTTTTGCGCGGGCGAAGATAGCTGGCTGGCCCGTAGTAGCACCAGCGACCCAGGCACATCTGAAGTCAGGGATGGTAATGGAAAACCACGACGCAGTAAAAGCAAGCGTCGAAATAACGAAGACAGCCCAGACAACACGGCGGTAAACGCCGGATTTAGGGGCTCTCGACCCGGTCAACGGAAAAAGCCTTTCAAAGGCAACAGAGATGGACCGTCCAGCCTCAACAAGATTCTAGACAAATTATGTCAGATTCACGGCACCTCCGATAAACCTGCAAATCACACCCACAGAGAATGCTGGGTCTTCAAGCAGGCCGGTAAGCTAAACGCCGAACACAAGGGGAGGGAGACACCAAGTGAAGACGAGGATGAGCCTCGTCAGCAAAACACTGGGGGACAGAAAAAGTTCCCACCAGAGGTCAAAACAGTGAACACGATTCACGTGACGAAGAGGAGGAGCAAACACGCACTCCGAGACGTATGCGCCGTAGAGCCCGTCACCCCCAAGTTCAACCCTTGGTCAACCTGCCCGATCACCTTTGATCGCAGGGATAGCCTGACCAATGTCCGGCACGGAGGATCGGCTGCCTTGGTGCTCGACCCAATAATCAACGGATACCATCTCACCCGAGTCCTCATGGACGGCGGCAGTAGTCTTAATCTGATATATCAGGACACAGTCCGCAAAATGGGGATAGACCCAACGAGAATTAGCCAAAGCAATACTACCTTTAAAGGAGTAATACCAGGCCCAGAGGCCAGCTGCACGGGCTCTCTCGTACTAGAGGTTGTATTCGGTTCCCCTAACAACTTCCGAAGTGAAAAGTTAACCTTCGACATCGCTCCATTCCGAAGCGGCTATCAAGCACTACTCGGAAGAACGGCCTTCGCTCGTTTTAATGCAGTACCGCATTATGCTTATCTTAAGCTCAAGATGCCCGGTCCACGCGGCATCATCATAGTTAGCGGAAACACTGAGCGTTCCTTACGCGCGGAAGAATGTGCGGCAGCTTTAGCAGCCGAACACTAAATGGCCTCTCCAACTAGCATAAACGATCGGTCGTCAAGACCGCGGACACGGCTAGACGAGTCCGGCGCACCACTAGCTGTAACAGCTTAGATAAACCTGAGATGGGGTTGATGAATATACCCCCGTAGACGGTGCTAGGGGCTTCCCGCATGTAAAAAAACAAAGTCTACAGTTCGGCTCGACCTTATTTTGAATTTTAATGGTTTATTAAGAAAACCAATTTTTCGCACGACAAATTTCATCTAAGTTCTTCTCTTTTAACAGATGATAATCGTGCTACACCCTTCCAGGATACGGCACAACGGAGACACAGGCGCAGACGTGCAGCAGGGCCCCGCTCAAAGGTTTCTTTTTAGATTAAGACCCTGTGTAAACCTTTCTTACTGTCTCTTGTTGCTTCACACCCTCCGGATACTCAACACAACCGAGAGGGACGCTGGCGTTATTGGCATTCGCCACGTCAGACTAATGCACGTACCTGGAAATTCAGGGTTCAAGGGCGTTACTCAGCCCAGTATATGTTGTAAAGACCGAATACCTTAGGGAGTGTTCGGCGTCGCGAGTTTGGCCTTATATGCATCAGCTCCGAATCATGTCTTTGGTCAAATGTTGGGTTTGCCCGGCTCCTGTGTTTTGCTACCTTACGTTCCGCTCTATCGGCTAAGGTGGCACCGGGAGAACTACTGCGATTGTGCCCTGGTTCATCCGCACGAGCACCTCAGTAGAGAAAGCCGAAAACTGACTGTCATGATAAAGCGTGAGACTGGTCAACCACTCGATGACTCATCGGAATCTTCGGGATTCCTCCGCATTAACGAAGGACCGGTTTTCCCGGTCATGTACGTACGCGCACCGTATTCGGATAGCCGCGGAAATACCAGGGGCTATATAGTAGCCCCACTGTCAAACTCCTATGGTTAAGTGAAAGTGTTAAAGCAATATAGTCTGATTGCCTCGTTCGCCGCGCTACCACCTCCTTAATGGACCAAGATGTTGGATCAAGTGTGAAGACGCGCTTTTGCAAACACCCCCGCATTGTATGCGTGGGGGCTGAAGCCGATGACTGCAAACTTTCAGGTTAGATATATATATATACATAAACGACCGCACAGGAGGCATAATAATACTTTCAGGCAAAAGTATAAACACAGCCTTTATAATTCAAATAACATTGTTCTTACAATTGGGATACATGTCACTAGAACATGATACTCTTCGAGCACTGAGCCTCTATTAAACGAGCGCCTTCTAAGACTTCTTCAAAATAGTGCTCGGCCGATACCCGGCCTACGGCCAAACTCTGGGTTGCAATAGCGGAGGCTTCCATCTCTGCCCAGTATGTCCTGACACGGGCAAGAGCCATCCGCGCGTCCTCTATGCACGCCGACCTCTTCACAGCGTCGATATGCGGCACAACACCAAGGAATCGTTGCACTAAGCCAAAATAACTATTCGGCCTTGGTCCTTCCGGCCAAAGATGATCCACAACAGACCTCATGGCAAGCCCGGACAACCTATGGAGCTCGGCCCACTCGGCCATTTGCTCATTTAACAGCAGCGGACGCACTGGAACATTGAACTGCGACCAGAACAGCTTTTCCACTTCGTGATCTTTTTGATCTTTGAAAAACTCGGTCGCATCAGCAGCACTCGCTGCCAAATCCAAGTATGCGTCTGCAGAACTCCATAATTGATCCAGAAGGGCATACTTAGGATCTCCGAACTTCGTCCGCAACAAAAAGGGCTTCCCAGTCGCGATATCTCCGGCTTGACGTAGCTCCTCCTTCGCCGCTCTGATGTTAGAGCAGGATTCCTTGGCTGCTACCATGGCTTTCTCCAGGTCCGCCGTCTTCGTTTGGCTTTCCTTTTCAAGAAGCTCATAACGGTCGGCGGCATCTTTCAACTCAACAGCCATCTTGGCTATTTTCTCTTTGCTCTGGCAATGCGCAGCCTGTTCGGCTCTTAGCTCTTCGACCGCCTTTAGTGCGGCCGCATCACTCTTCCTGGCTTGTTCCTTGGCTCGGGCAAGTTCCGCCCGAAGAGTCTCCACGACGGCAGCTCCATCTGCAGTCACAGCATATTACAGATACTAGCATCATGCTCCTCTTAATATGTGTTGATCATAGGAGAATACATACCCTGTGCCTCGTCAAGCCGAGTGTTCACAAGCACGATGTCGGCATCTGCCGCATCAAGTTGCCGCTTCAGTTCGGCAAACTCACCAGTCCGGCTAGCCACCGGACCCTCAGCCGCCTGCACATGAAAGCAGCACGGTTATTACCTGGGACTATGATCCTCTATTTGCCGTCTTTTTCGACAGCAACCAGAGTCTCAGGGGCTACTATCTGCATAGGGCACACCTAGCGTGTGCGGTACCGTCAAAAAATAATATTACTTTGCGTACCTCAAAGCCTCTCAGCAGGCTCATAAAAGCTTCATGCAACCCGCTTTCGGCGGATGAAATCCTCTCAACCACCGTACCCATTAGCGTACGATGCGCTTCTGAGATAGCCGCTTGCTCCAGAAGATTCATCAGTGCGTCTGGTCGCGCACCGGACAGTCCCGGACTCTTTCTATTGCTCTCCCTAGGAGCCGAATACTCCGGGCTTCGGGTGGCCGAAGGGTTACCCTCTGGCCTTGGCGGATCAGGAGAAATCCTCCGTGACGACACCTCAGGGTCGTCCGCTTCACGAGGCGGGGAGGCACGGGGAGGCGTTTCGCTCTCCATCATCTCCGGAAGAAGATCCCCCGAAGACGAACTCTGTCGAGAAGGGCTACGATCCGAACTACAAGACATACGTCTCGGTTATTATTCTCAGAAATGAAGCAAGGTATATTTACTATAAAGTACTTTTGTTTACTTACAGCTCGGTGGAGGGCTGGTCCCCTTGCGGGTACTGTGCGGTAAGGATGCCCTCCGGGGTAGGGCCCCCTGACAAAGGTTTCTTCCCTCGTTTGAAAACCATTGTTTCCAAGTCTTCAGAGGCGGCCCTCTTCCTTCCTTGGGGAGAGGGAATTTTAGATTCTTCTCCCCGGTTATCCTCCTTCGCGGAGGCACTAATTCCCCCGGTTTGGATGAATAATGAGTGAGGCTCGCTTTCGGCTTCTTTGTTCCTCCCTTTATCTTCCCCTGATGGCGCTTGATAAGGCGCAAGCTCAAGCATCCTGGCTAGTACAGGATCCGGTGAGCCTTCGGGAAGGGGGGCCGAACACCTGATCATCTTCGCCTTTTTTATCCAGTCCTGGTCAAAAGGCGACTTTTCAGAATGATGTTGTGATAAATTAAAAGACAACGTGTTCGGCCGCGGAATTACTTACTTGGGTGTCTGGACGATTGCAGTTCAGACCCGCATCCTCGGTGGTGTCCGGACACTTTATTCGTGATCCGAAGAACAATCCATACATCTCTTCGAGCGTCGCGCCGAAGAATTGCTGAATAGTTCGCGGTCCTTCCGGGTTGAACTCCCACATACGGAGAGGTCGACGTTGGCATGGCAGGACCCGACGAACTAGCATGACTTGCATTACCTTGACAAGGCTGACATCTCCCTTGAAGAGATCTCGGATGCGGCTCTGCAATGTCGGCACATCATTAGCTGGCCCCCAGTCCAGCCCTTTGTTGACCCATGACGCCAATTGTGGCGGGGGGCCCGGACGGAAGGCGGGGGCAGCTACCCACTTAGCGCTTCGGGGAGCGGTGATGTAAAACCACTCCCGCTGCCATAACTTGGATGTCTCCGGGAAGGAACCCTTTGGCCATGGAGCATCGGCGCCTTTGTTTATTATGGCGCCTCCGCACTCTGCGTGTCGCCCCTCAATCATCTTCGGCTTCACATTGAAGGTCTTGAGCCATAAGCCGAAGTGTGGGGTGATGCGGAGGAAGGCTTCACACACGACGATGAACGACGAGATGTGAAGGATGGAATCCGGAGCCAGATCATGGAAATCGAGCCCGTAGTAGAACATAAGCCCTCTAACAAAGGGATCAAGACTAAAGCCTAGCCCTCGGAGGAAGTGGGAAATAAATACGACACTCTCGTTGGGTTCGGGAGTGGGGATGACCTGCCCTTGAGCAGGCAGCCTGTGCGAGATTTCGGCGGTCAGATACCTGGCTTCTCTTAGCTTCTTGATGTCCTCCTCTGTGACAGAGGAGGCCATCCACCGGCCTTGAAGGTTGGATCCGGACATGATTGAAGGTCCGAAGCGCTTAGCCTGAGCCTTGAGTGTTGGAATTCAAGGTGGGGGAAGGGAAGGATCGAGCGCGAGAAGAAAAGGACAGGCCTTGGCCCCTTTATAAAGAGGGTGAATATCAAGCGTCCTCCGCGTGGCCGTTTGGAACTTGCCTAAAATCGAGGAGTCATACCAGCAGGCACGATTGGGTTACCCACACCCGTATTGATGAGAATCCCGTGAAAAGAGGGACACGATCTCTGCTTCGACAGGACGTGCCAATAAAACCGCCTCGCAACACGTGCAGTGGCAGGCTCGGAAAAACGGTTCGTCATGACCAGACCACGGCAGAACGTCACGTTATGAAAAGCTGTCAGCAGATTAGATTTGTGGAAATATTATTCTCTCTACGGTGGTATATGGAATTTGTTTTGCAGAGCCGGACACTATCCTTGTGTTCAAAATCTTCTATGGAGTATTCGGAGGAGGAACCCGCCTTGCAATGCCGAAGACAATCTGCGCGCCGGACTCAGCGTCATTGAAGCCTGGTTCAGGGGCTACTGTGGGAGTCCTGGATTAGGGGGTCCTCGGACAGCCGGACTATATCCTTTGGCCGGACTGTTGGACTATGAAGATACAAGATTGAAGACTTTGTCCCGTGTCCGGGTGGGACTCTCCTTGGCGTGGAAGGCAAGCTTGGCAATACGGATATGTCGATCTCCTCCCTTGTAACCGACTCTGTGTAACCCTAGCCCCTTCTGATGTCTATATAAACCGGAGGGTTTAGTCCGTAGGACAACAACAATCATACCATAGGCTAGCTTCTAGGGTTTAGCCTCTACGATCTCGTGGTAGATCAACTCTTGTAATACTCATATCATCAAGATCAATCAAGCAGGAAGTAGGGTATTACCTCCATCGAGAGGGCCCGAACCTGGGTAAACATCGTGTCCCCCGCCTCCTGTTACCATCTGCCTTAGACGCACAGTTCGGGACCCCCTACCGAGATCCGCCGGTTTTGACATCGACACCCATCTTCTGGTATATAAGCCCATTTGCCCTAGAAAAATAAGGAGAAGACTTTTGGGATAGAGCGCCGCCGTCTCGAGGCGAAACTTGGGCAGGAGCACTTTTGCTCTCCGGCGGAGCAATTTCGCCGAGGATACTTCCTTCCGGGAGGGGGAAATCGAAGTCATCGTCATCACCAACAACCCTCTCATCGTGGGAGGACCAATCTTCATCAACATCTTCACCAGCACTATCTCAAACCCTAGTTCATCTCTTGTATTCAATCTTTGTATCGAAACCTCAGATTGGTACCTGTGGGTTGCTAGTAGTGTTGATTACATCTTGTAGTTGGCTACTTGGTTTATTTGGTGGAAGATTATATGTTCAGATCCATTATTCTATTCAATACCCCTCTAATCTTGGACATGAATATTATGTGTGAGTAGTTACTTTTGTTCTTGATGACATGGAAGAAGTCTTATCATAAGTAATCATGTGAATTTTGGTATTCATTCGATATTTTGATGATATGTATGTTGTTGTTTCCCTTAGTGGTGTTATGTGAACGTCGACTACATGACACTTCACCATCTTTGGGCCTAAGGATATGCATTGTGGAGTAGTTATTAGATGATGGGTTGCTAGAGTGGCAAAAGCTTAAACCGCAGTTTATGCGCTATTCCGTAAGGGGCTGATTTGGATCCATATGTTTAATGCTATGGTTAGATTTATCTTAATTCTTATTTCGTAGTTGCGAATGCTCGCGAGAGGGGTTAATCATAAGTTGGAGGTTTGTTCAACTAAGAACAGCAGCCAAGCACAGGTCCACCCACATATCAAATTATCAAAGTAGCGAACGCGAATCAAACAAACATGATGAAAGTGACCAGATGAAATTCTAGTGTGTCCTCAAGAATGCTTTGCTTATAATAAGAGAGCGTTCCGGCCTGTCCTTTTGCTACAACAAGGATTGGGCTACCTTGATGCACCTTAGTTACTATTGTTACTTGTCACTTGTTACAAATTATCTTGCTATCAAACTACTCATTTCCGATAATTTCAGTGCTTGCAGAAAATACCTTGCTGAAAACCGCTTTTCATTTCCTTCTGTTGCTCGTTGGGTTCAACACTCTTACTTATCGAAAGGACTACGATTGATCCCCTATACTTGTGGGTCGTCAAGCCTCTCCAGCTCAATAAATTCACAAGCCCTTTTAATAATTTCATCCAACCCCAACATCCTCCAAACCTCTTTGGCTTTATAACATAGGGACATCTAGTGTTTTGAATCTTCTGCTCCATCCAAACAAGAAGGGCATTGAGGCAAAACTTTGATATGTCTATTAGCAAGCATAACACGACATGGGAGGCTGCCATGCAACATATGCCAAATAAAAAAATTAACCTTGGCTAGATAAGACAACTTCCAAATCTTAGACTAGATAGGGTTGATCATGAATCATCCTAAACCATTAGCCCAATGAAGTTTTATCCCATGTTGGTGAACCCATTCCACAAAATAAGCTGATCTGATGCAGAAGGTCCCATTTTTCCTTATACTCAATGCAATAAAATCTAAAATCTCATGCATTGCAAGAGGGATCGCAAGGATCCATTGGGCATGATGTTTGTTTGACTAGATCTTCGCCCCAGTTGTTATTAGTTGGGTCAATAAGATCGAAAACCTTAGACAAAAGACTTTCCCCTCTGGGAGTAATAACTTTCCTATTGGCACCTTTTGAAATCCATGTATTTTCCCTAATATGAATACTCTACCCGTTCCCAACACGCCATAGGTAAACATATTTAAGAGAATTGGCCATGCCATGATACTTTGCCAAGTAAACAAAGATCATTTTTAAAAACTAAAGAACATAATGAATATGGCTTCTCAATAAGTCGCCATGCTTGCTTCAATAGTATCGCCAAATTAAAATAGTGAATATCACAGAAACACATTATTGCTTGATTTTTTGGGACACACATTTTCCACTAGGCGGTCCAATGCATCCTCTTCTTGTTGTGGTCGTCTCCGCACCAAAACTGCGACATAGCGTCAATGATTCATTTACATGTTGATTTAGTTATTTTAAAGACGAACATAACACGTAATTTTCTTTCCTCAAGTGGATAGAAGTTTTTGTTTCCATCCATTAATTCTCATGAAAGCAAACTGTTAGGACCGAGAGTATATCGACCAAAGGGGGGCTGAATGGGAGATTTAAAATTTCTTATGAAACTTTTGCTCCTCGTTGGGTTTGACACTCTTACTTATCAAAAGGACTACTATTGATCCCATATACTTGAGGGTCATCACCAACTCATTTTCTACTTTTGATGCACACAACATTCTCAAATTTTTTAGTTCTACTCCAAAGATTTGGTAATTATTTAGAATGTTTGCATGCCATATTTGCTTTTGAAAAAAGTATTTTGAGGAGGCCCACCCTATTTTCAAATCCTAGATCACCATTGTGCTCATATACTCAATACCCCGTGAGAGTCATGTACCACATCACAAGTAGTGGAGGCGCCACGATAGGGGCTAGTATATGGTCGGTCGCCCCGGGTAGCCAAAATTAGCGTATACAAAAAAATATGATCCGTTTTGTACATGGGACAATACATGTGGGATTTGCATTGGATAGAACAGACACACCAAGCCCAACCCATAGCCCCTTACTAGCTTAGCATGAGCACACCACCCACATACAGGCACACCCATAAAAATCCCCAAACCCCAATCGAGCTAGGCAGCCAGTGAGACTGCGAGCGTAACCTAGCTGTCATTGGCTCACCGCCACAGAGCTCCGCCTCATCGGGCCGCCGGCTGTCAGGCACCTGATCCAAATCTGCGGATGGGGGAAGCAAAAGAATTAATCCCAAGCATGGTCTGTGTGGGTGGAGGCAGCGACGGCAGAGCATCGAACTCGTGCAAACGTGCAGGAGCTGCGGTTTGCAAAATTAACAAGCACAAGCAGCAAATAGTCCAATCAGCAAGTGCAAGCATCAAGAGGCAACCTTAGCAAGACATGGTGATACATGATGGGGATCTCACCATAGGACATTGATTCGATTTGATCAAATGCGGGATTTGGTGATTCAAGTGCTACATGTTATTTCTCATGATGAGGAAGATGCGGATGATAGAGCAAAGCATTGATGGCTCAAGAATTTGTGAAGTTTTTCGTATGATTCTTATTTGGTTTTCACCGAATCATTGTCACTTCTTGGGTATTTCTAACGCTAATCCCTCGAAAGAGAAGAAAAAACCGATTTTCCATTGTTTGGCTGGAAATAACATATATGGAAGGAAACCAAAGAGGATTATTGCAAATAAAGTCAAATGGAGCAACTTCCATGTGGAGAACCAAGCCTTCAGGCGCAGAAGACCAAAAGACGGCCTTCCATACGACCGCAAGCGCCCTTATGAGCGGTCGTATGAGGTGCCAACAGCTCCACCACTTATATACAAGACACTTTCGTGAAGGGGCCCACGGGAGAAGAAAACCCTAGCCGCCGCCACCACATCCAGAACGGAAGAGAGGGAGATCCGAACAACATTGGGAGGTCTTCTTAGTTTTAGTCCTTTTGTCTCCATCATCATCTCATCCTTCACTACTGTAATAGGAATTCCAAGTTGTGAAAACAATTTTAACTCTATTCAATCTCATCTGGAGATCAAGACTATTTGAATCATCCATTTCATCTTATTGTGGATCCTCGAGGTATTATCAATATGGTTTTCATGGGTTTAATCTCTAGCGTGATTGGTTTCTCTCTTATGATGCGTGAGTAATTCCCCATAGGCATGGGAGATGTAGGTGGGTGGTAAGATTCATCTATCCGTAACATATATATGTCATCATTCGTATTCGTAGTAGTATGATATGTTTAGTATGTTGTCATATTGTGGTGAACTCTATGTGTGTTGTCCAATTTAAGGGCCCATGCAACATGATCTCAAGACCTACACAGGTAACACATAATCTTTAGGGAATCTGTGGCCTCTGACGTGACAGGTGGAGATATCTCTGAGGACCAAAGACAATATGAGATAACAGTGATCCACGAAACTTACTATTGCAGCAACTGAGGGGTGACGGATGGGAGGCACTTTTGGAGGCTGCCACTTCCTGCTGTATTAAAAGGGAGATACCAGTGCCTAGTATGGATGAGAATATTCCAGCAAGGGGTTACCCAAGGAGTTCCCGCAAAATGGTTAGTTGCTTCCATCACTACAAGATTGAAATGTTCAATGAGGTGCTTGATAGAAACATGGTTGAGATGAATAACTGGTTTAGTGAAACTTCAACAAGGTTACTGATATGCATTGCTAGTCCATATCCTAGAGTCTCATTCAGTAGATTTACTCATGAGAACCAACTTGAGCTTGCATCTATGTACTCAGTCGACTTCGATCCAGAAGAACAATATCATTTGGATGGCCAGCTCAAGATATACATTGATATGATGAAAAGGTCTCATGTTTTTTGTGGATGTGACAGTCTAGCTAATCTTGCTCTCAAGTTGGTTGAAACTAAGGAACATTACACTTCCTTTGGTTTATCGGCTCATCAAACTTGCTTTGACTTTGCCACTAATGATAGCATCTGTTGAAAGAGTTTTCTCGGCCATGAATATCATAAAGAAATATTTGAGAAATAAGATATTTGATGATTGGTTGAATGTTGAGTGAGATATATTCACTGCAATTGATGACAAGAAGATTATAAAACATTTTCACAGCTTGAGAGATCGTAGAGGCCACTACCAAACCCTCCTCGTATACTTACAATTTAGGATAAATACTTTTGTTATCTATTGTTTCAAACTATTTGATTACTTGTTCTAAGATATATATTGATATGCAGCTTGTTCACCTGTCGTAGGTTTCTGTTAGTCATGGAGTTGGACATTTTGGGCCATGGAACGAATGATTCAAGCAGCAGGAGTCCATGTTAGTAGTTCTATGTGATGTTTATGTTATATTTTGCGAGTTTTGGTGGTTACATCACCTACTTGTCGAGAATCTCGAACTGTTTTGAATCATTAGTTATGTTAAATTACGAGATTTGAACTTACGAGATTTGGTTGAGCGGACTTGCATTTGTCAATCAAAAAATTTATACGTCAAATGTTTCGGCCGGCTAAGTTCAATTCTTGGATGTGCCAATGATCAAGAGGTACGAGGTGGATTCTTGAGATGTTGTTGTCGTGCTATGAACAAAGAGTAGGACTGAAGAGATTGCCGCTTCCGCTGTCCCGGAAACTTTGGCACGGCCGTAGCTCGCGCGATCGATGGCTCTCGCTGTTTGTTCATAGCCTCATAGGCATTCGCATGCAGGTTTCCTGTCCCTCCCTGTCTTTCACACGCGACAGACAAAGGGAGAGCGTCAATTCAAGGAAGCGCGGAAACGGAAACATTGCCCTTCAGGCGGCAGAACCCAAAAACTGAATGCAAAAGCGCGCGCCCCACCACCACCCAAAACGGCCACCGCAGCCGACGGTTACTGCGAATCTTCTGCCGCAGACCCCTCCCCCAGGCTCCCGCTCCGATGCAAAACAGGCGTACCCACGTGTCGACGCCCGACACTACAGGCATCGCCATTAGCGGGCCGATTAGCTAAGACGATCCCATTCATTTTCCTGCATCACCAAGCCCATAAATCTCTCCAAGCCTGCATCACCGTTAACGGGCCAATTAGCTTACTCCGTTAGCAAGATCACATTCATCTCTCCAAGACCGCCTTTCTTTCTAAAGAAGATCTACCTAAAAACCATGCGTACGAAGGAAGATAAAAGTAGGTCCATCCAAAATCGCATTGAATATTCGAAATTTCAGCAGCAGTAACGGACGCCCCGGTCATGTACAGATAAGAATACAACAGCCTTTTCCTTTCATTTACAGCTATGATATGATGATGCCAGCCACGTACTAAAAATTGGACGGAAGCAAATTAAAGACGAGGGGATTGGCATTTTCCATACTAAAATACAAACAAGCAACGAATTTTAGATCTCAAATTCCATCACATTCCAGATCTCACCCGATTTCAGATCCAGAAATCACAAGAATTGCAGGGCAAGAGCGATTGATCATAATCATAATTAATTAGATAAACAATGCACTATTTGTTTTCGACACCCATCACATGATCTTGCTACGCTAAAAAACCTCGACAAATCAAGCTGCTACGGTAATGCGGAGGCCGGGGGACAAACCCTCGCCGCCGCCGTCGTCGTCGTCATCGTTTCACCCACAGATACACCTCCAAGGGTACGCCGGATTGAACCAGCGCACCCCGACCCGGATGTAAAATTTACAGTCTAGAACACAGAATCCTGGACTACCACCGACACAGAACAGGGGAAAACTGCTACGGGAGACTTGTTGCGGGAGGACAGAGACGCTCTACTTCTTGGCCTTCTTGGCGGGGGCCTTCTTGGCGGGCGTGGCCTTCTTCACCGGCGCCGACCGCTTGGTGGGCGGCTTCCTGGGGGCGGCCTTCTTGGGGGTGCTGGCGGCGGCGGGCGCCTTCTTCCCTGGCGCGTCCTTGGCGGAGGTCTTGGCGGCCTTGGCGGGGCGGCCCCGAGGCTTGGCGGGCGCCTTCGTCTTGGCGGCCGGCTTGGGCTTCGCGGCGGCCTTGGTGGTCTTGGCTGGAGCCTTGGCCTTGGCAGCGGCCTTGGGCTTGGCGGCGGCCTTGGTGGTCTTGGCTGGGGCCTTGGCCTTCGGCTTGGCGGCGGGCTTCTTCTTGGCTGGGGACTTGGCGGCGGGCTTCTTGGCCGGCGCCTTCTTCTTCGCCGCCGGCTTCTTCTTGGCGGGCGCCTTCGTCTTGGGCTTCTTGGGCGCTGCGGGGGCCTTGGTGAGCTTGTAGGAGGCCTTGACCTTGGTCAGCTTGCCGGCGGCCACGAGCTTCTTGATCTGCGTCAGCATGAACTTGCGGAAGTTGGCCGGGAGGTGCGCCTTGTGCTTGTCCTCGATGTACTTGGCGATGGCGACGGTGCTCGACCCGTTCCTCTCCTTCAGCGCGGCGATCGCCTCCGTCACCATCTGCGCAAAAACAAGCACGCACGAACAAAACCAGTCAGATCAAGGCGAACACGAACGAACAGAGAGCACGACGGGCGAACAGAGAACGACAATGGAGCGAGCGAGACTCGGCGACGGTCGGGGGCTTTACCTCAGCGTAGGTCGGGTGGGCGGGGGTGGCCTTGGGCTTCCTCGGGGCGGAGGGCTTCTTCGCCTTGGGGGTCTTGGCGGCCTTGGCCTTGGCCTTGGTAGCCTTGGTCGCCTTCGCGTCGCCGGCGGCGGCGTCAGCCGTGGTCTCCACGACGGGGTCGGCGGTCGCCTCCACCTGAGGCACCGGGATGTCGGCGGCAGCGGCGTCGGTCGACATTGCGGCGGGGAAGCGAGGGGAGAGGGGCGCGCTGGTGTGTTTTCGCCGGAGGTGAGAGAGATGCGTGTGAGCTGGGTGAGGAGGTCAGGGCGGAGGAGACGGTGGTTAAATAGTGGGAGACGTCGGGAAGACGGGGAAGGCCGAATGCCGCGCGCTGATTGGTCAAGGGAGCGTTGCCACGGATCGCCCCCCCTACGCGGCCGTCATCAAACCTGGCGCGTCCGATCCGTTCCCATCCGACGGCCATCAACGCGCCCCATCCGATGCCGCGGATTCAAGCCCGCCCTAGTTGGCCGGCCGTCTCGCGAACCAGCCTCCAGACTTCCAGAGTGTGCTTCTCCTCTCGATTTCCGATCAAATATCGCTCGATCGGATGCACCAATTCGAGTGTAATTTTTTTCATCGTGTAGGCAAGGATCGTGGATTTGTAATGAGATTGAGTTTGTGTGATTTGGTTGTGTATCCTGGGAGAAATGAGCCGGTGATCAGGGACTGGTCGGGATGGTGCCTTCGTGGGAGTTTGATGGCGATTTCCGGCCGCCGGCACGGGGTGCACCGGCGAGCAATGAGATTTTCCGGCGCGGTCATGTAGCTGGTTAACGTAGCAATCCGTAGGTTCAAGAATCACGTCGATCCGACGTCGTTTTGATAGGCTACGAGGCGATGGAACGCGACCCAAGTTGCACAACTTGTGGAGACCTTTGCTGGTGGTGTGTGAGTTCGGCCGGCCTTTGCACTGTTTGCCGGCGCGGTGGCCGGCCGGCTCGCCGGAGAATCGCCGTGCTCCGGTAGGTGTGGGCATGGGGAAGGCTTCCCAGCTGCTGCATTTGGGTTGTCACACTTGAATTCGGATGAATTTGCACTGGAGTGATCAACACTCGTTCCTGTGGTTGGGGAAAGTCTACAAGGTGATACAAGTTGGCTTGTTCTACCTCTCAGATCAAATTCAATCGTAATTTCAGATAGTTTCTCGATGCACAATGCAAATGTTATCTAGTTTTTGATGGAATGACGAATTCGATTGGAAAATTTGAAAGTTTTTGGTACTGTTGGGACCAAGAAACGTGTCCAGGAAGAGGTCAAAGTTGGGCTGGGCCTAGTGCTCTCTGCCAAACATGATGATCGATCGAGCTGGTCAGTTGGACATTCAAACACATGGAATTCACAAAGTTTTGAGCTGCTCGTGAAGTTTGAAAATGCAAACGACGAGTCAAATACTGCAAAGAGGGTGAGAGAACGCAAATTGCTTGTTTGTACCAAACTGGGTACCAGAAGGCTCTGCATGGTCTCGGCTCATCGTGAGCCCGGGTAATCATGCTACTGGAACGGGTGTAAACATGCTCAAACTCAAGAACTAGTTTCATGGAGATGTTAAACATTCAAAAACCTGATGCATACTAATCAAACTGCAGCATCAGACCAGGGACAAGCTCGATCAACAAGAGCAAAAAATGGGCGTACGTGGCGTGCACGCCAGTACACAAACAAGAGGATGCACGAGGTGTTCTTGGCCGGGTGTACAGGTGTTCCATCAGCTCAGCCATGCATACGAGTGAGCTTATTGATCAATAACATGGATTGATTTCATCTCATCAATTCATGGAATTGGAGTTAACATGCTCACCGATAGCATAATTTAACCATTCTTTCACTTGATGCACCGGTTAAGTTGACCATTCCACCTAATTTGACATCACTATCCACCTTCTATTACACCATCCCATCTTTGTTATCGCCTCAAAAAGATGCAATTGCCACGGAGCTTATTCGGCCCAAAACAACTTGCCATCCCTAGCAACATGATGCTTTTTTGGGGTGTGTTCCTGGGATAATTATCAAGGTATAGCAAGTGCCACTAGCCGGTGTGCGTGTATGTATGGGATGATTATCCTTAACTTTTGTGTAACCATGACGGGCTTTGGCGTCGGAGAGATTAGACGTGAGCTCTGTTTTGTTTTGCGCCGGAACAGGATAGGAACGTCGCCGGCGATCGAGTGGCTGGCAGCAAAAGTGGCCGGCGCTGCACCGGACCGCTACTTGTGCATCTTGATTGCATGTCTGCGTCGGCGTCACATATATGGATACGGTGGATCACATCTCCTGGATAAATGGCTCAGCGTCCTCCTCGATCATCTTGCTGTCTAAGAACATCAATTGTGTAATAAGGCTTGGGATGAAAGCATACTATTACTGTGTTTGCACAAGATTTAGCGAGGTTGATCGAATCACGCGAGAGTTTTATTACGTACCGTGCGCGCCATGTCTTTTCTCCAACCATGGCAAAACCACCGAGCGCACATCGTTGGCTCGTTCCCGATTAGGGATGCAAGCGGGGGCGGGCTTAGCGGACAATAGCTTAATACAGATATAGTGTTAACATTGGCGAGTGGTGAACATATTATGAACTAGTCGGCGAGTTTCGCGGGATGAAGTGGGATACCGCTTGTGCCCCTATGCATGATCGATGTGTGCACCGTGATAACCGTATGAAATTGCTTTGCACACGATCTTTGTACATACAATCTGACGTGTCTTCACTAGACAACATGCTGCATTGGTTTTCTTTTCCCGATGGAGCTGGTTGATTGGACGAAAGGACATGCAACTGCACATCGTATGTGTTTCCGACATAAAAATGGCGTACGTATAGCAGCTCTGATAACCGTAGGCTTGTTGTGTAGTATGCGGTTGCACATGAGCGTGTACGACCGCAAAACCAGCCGATGTACCTCTTTCACTCAACCAACACGCATCACCGAGCAAGTAGTCAAATGATCACAGATCAATCAAGTTCGGTTGGTTATCGCCGGCACCGACATCAATTTGTTGAAAAATTCACGCAAACCGGGGAGTGGGAGCACTCGACAATGATGGTGGCACACAAAATGCACATTTATAGGAATCATGGCTTCGGTGATGTAGCTCGTGTTTTGGAAGATCTGGGCCCTCTTAAATGCAAATTGTCACGTCACTTGTTCTTCAAAAACATATTGTGGATGGTGGATCATCCAAAATGCTGGGGTTGGAGAAAATGTAGTCCCTCTTGAACCAAGATCAACAAGTGACATATCGTATGTTCAGATGTTGCTAGTCGCCTAGCATGGATGGTCGATTGATGCACGGCATACATCTTTTGTGAAGGAAGCGGGCACGGCGTGATGAGGGGAAGTTGGTCATTACATGAACGTGTCGAATTAGAAAATAGACTACAACTTAGGGAACCTTCAAGAAATCCCAACTTTTGACAATAGTAGAGCAACACCCCTCTCTCGCCACCACTCCCTACCGCGAAAACGAAACCTAAAATATCATGCAAATTGAGCAAGTCATGATGATGTTTATGCATACATTGCCCTAGCCAAGGCTTGTGGTCGAAATAGCAAGCATTGAATGCTATCTTGTTTTAACTCTCTTCATCACTCGTGATGGGAGCAACTGATTTATCAAAATTTTGTTGTTACACTCATTTAGTTATCGTAAATCCGAAAACACTCTTTCACGAGCGAGCGTTGGAACACTCGGTCATTAAACTCTTCACTCCCTGATTTTAAGGAGCTCCAGATAAAATAATCTCTCCCCTCCCGTGAATCAATTGTGTGGCCTTTCCATAAATCTCTCCCCCACCCCGATTTCAATGGGTGGGCCCCAGCGTGGCTTACCATAAATCTCTCAGCCCCCCTGAGAGCATGGTTAATAGTAGAGCCGGCTACCGGCTCTATACTCTTGCCATGTCACTCTTAGCCTTCCTAAAAGAAATCCCATACAGTAAAGCTGGCTATAGGCATTGGCTGTAGCATTTATTGTTTACATGCATGAGAAAGAGGAAGACACAACTGATTGGAGGGGAGGAAGGAGCAGCAGCTTTTAACCCATGCATGCAGTTCTTTCTCTTGAGTACTGCGTTGTAGCCGGGCGACAAGTGAATCGCCCGCTCCCTTCTCTCTCCTGTCTTCTCTCCCCTCCAGCTGGATTTTTTCTGACGTGGAATGGCTTGCAGCCGGCTGACAAGATGCTATTGTACTTGCTCTGAATTCAGTGGGTGGGCCCATCATGGCATTAATTTTCTCTTAATCTGATTTCCTTAGAAGGAAAGTTAAGTTCTGCTTGTTCCGGTCGGAAAACTGCGCGCGGCCGCGAGCGCGCGCATTAGCCACCCTCTCGTAAATCATCATCATAAGCTCTAGTGTTGGTTGGGTCCACACTGACTTGTTCCCTCGAAAGCATACATTGATTAGTGTCCTCTTTTAACCCCGTACAACACTTGTAATCAAAGGACATAGTAAGTGTGGAAAGATTCTTTTTTGTAACACATCTATTATATGCATATTCCATCACATTCCATTTATAGATCCATAGGGCTTGGATATGATGATCTTGTTGTTTCCGAAAAGAAATAATGGATCTAAATTTCATTTTGAATCAATAATTTATCTACATGATTATGGAACATTAATTGCTTATATACATTGGAAATAAAATAGAAAACATCGAGCGTTCCAATCCCATGGAAAAATTCACCTTTTTAGCACATTTAGATTTTAGATTTTATATAAAAAATGAAAAACCCATCAAATGCATGAGAATGTTTGTATTTTTTTCAAGGAAATGTCCATAATTTTCATTTATTTTTTATATAGGAGCTAAAGAGTTGTATAAGTAATTCAAAATGAATTTGCTTCCATTTAGCGGCATTTTAAGTTACGTGTAGGTCAGTTTTGAACTATATCCACTAAATAGCAAGAAATTCATTTAACGAGTGAAACCTTAACCTTCTTTATGGCTGGTATAATGATGTTGTTCTATAAAAAAAGTCACTTTATTGCGAGTTATATTGAAAGAAAATGAAAGAGATAGTTGAGCATGTGTCACTTCCTAAAAAGAACCCCTCTAGAGGGTTGTTTCTGCCAATAGTTGCCCGCTCCGTTTGGAGTTCGAAGCAATCATCGACGCTACCACCAGTGCGTCAAGGGGAACATCTTCATTCAATCATCTTCACCATATCCATTAACAACACCTTCTCCATTTCGTTTATAAATAAGTCATGTAGATCGGTTACCAGTATTACTCCTCAATGTTAATTGTTGTTATAGTGGTTGATGATCTGTGTTCTATTGGTGAGAGATATATACTTTCAAATTGTCATGTTTGTTCGTACAACACTAATTATGTTCACCTTGGCGTATGTTGACTAGTTCTAGTACGCTATTGAGGATATGGGAGAGAGCTAGTCGTTGATGGTCATATATGTAGGGGGAGAAGGTACGGTATGCTAGCGCAAAAAAAATTGTGCGAACCAGGAACATGTTGTGAAGATAGATCACGGGAACATGATTTACCACTAGATGGGCAGTCACAACAACAAAATAAGAGTTGGCGAAGCGCGTCCCCATCTCTTGCTCATGGATCCATCACAGCTCCTCGTGGTTCCTGCTAACTCCCGTAGGAGTTGTTGGGATTCCCCCAAAGAGGAAGGGTGACGTAGAACAACAACAAAGTATTTCCCTCGGTTAGAGAACCACGGTTATCAATCTAGTAGGAAGCTTCCAAGCTAAAAGATAAACAACACCTGCACACAAACAAAATACAAACTTGCACCCAATGTGCTAAGAGGGTTGTTGAGCCCCTTGTCTTTAGTTACAAGATTAAAAGCAAATAGTAGATATGGATAATGGTAAAATAGCACGGCAAATAGAAAGGAGCTAATTGTGTAGAAGAATTTACTAATGGAGAATAGACCCGGTGGCCACAGGTTCACTAGTGGCATCTCTCTAGAAAACAACAAGTAGCATGGTAAAGAAATTACAGTTGGCCAATTGACTGTATGGCAATATTCATGACTATGATCATTTATGACATAATCTCTTATAGGCATTACATCTGTGACAAGTAGAATGTTAATCCAACTGCGTCTACTACCAATACTCCACCCCAAAACCGCTATCCATCATGCATCTCAGGGTATTAAGTTTGTGAAAAACAGAGTAACACAATAAGGAAAATGGCATAATGTAGACAAGAAGAAGTCAATCAATATGGCAAAACCAATTGTTTTATCCTTAGCGGCAACAATACAATACATGTCTTGGCCCTTATTATCACTTGGTTAGAGCACCAGAAGATTGAACCCACTACAAAGCACAACTCCCTCTAAAGAAAACCCCATCAAACTTGGCCAAAGAAGATAGATAGATCAGAGAGCACACAAAGCTATTTAATTATGCAGCAAAAAAACCTCAAAAGATTCAATTGCTTTCAATAAACAATCTGATCATAAAGTGAAAATTCATCGTGTCCCAACTAACACACCACAAATCATAGCAAAGTGATCTTAGACAAGAATGTGAACATGGTATTGAAGATCCAAAAAGAGAGAGAACCATCTAGCTACTTCTATGGACCCGTAGGTCCTAAGGGAACTACTCACACGTGGTCAAGGAGGCAACAAGGTTGATGAAGATGGCTTCGGCAATGGCTTCCCCCTGCGGCAGGGCTCCGAGACAGACCTCCAGATGGGATCTTCCTAGAATAGAGACTTACGTCGGCGATAAAATTCTTCTGAAAAATAAGTCAGAGGGTTTCAGTATTTATAGGAATTTATGGTAGTGGAATCAGGTCAAGACGGTGCAGGCGGCCCACACGGGTAGGTGGCACGGCCCCACTGGCCGCGCGGGGCACCCTTGTGGGCCCCTAGCAGCTCCTCTCAAGATGTCCCGAAGATTTGTGTGTTTCTTGTTGACCAAAGAAATCGTGTTAAATTGACAACTTATTTTGACCTCCGTATATATTGATTTCCTGCGAAACCAAAAACAAGCAGAAAACAAGAACTAGCACTAGACACTAATTTAATAGGTTAGTCCAAAAAATAATATAAATTACTATAAAAAGTAAATAAAAGTGGTAATATAATAGCATGAAACAGTAAAAAATTATAGTCTTTGCTTGTGATAATTTCTGACCTTATATCATTAACTCAAAAGTGATAGTTCATACTGATCATCGTGCCTTATGATACCTTCTTGCAAAGTAGTACGCTAAGCCCCGGTTGCTTCAATGGATATTACTACTTGAGGATTTTATTTGCAGATAGTAGACTGCAAGGGAGAGGACAATCCAGCAACAGACCATCTGTCACACATGGAAAGGATACCTTATGATCCAGTTCTTATAAATGAATCATTTCCAGGTGAGTGTTTGGCTATGATAAAAAAGATAGAACCTTGGTTTGCAGATTATGTTACCTTTCTTGTAGGAAAATACTTGCCACCTGATATGAATTATCATTTGAGGAAAAAGTTCTTCGGTGACCTGAAGTATTATTCACTACAAAAAAAAAGATACATATGTGACATTTTGGGCCGAACGATTTTTTTTCTGTCATGCTTATGACACTTCTATGACGATAATTGTGACAAAACCCGGTTTCATCATAGATGTGGTGGGGTCCTACTTCTATGACAAAAAATCATGAAAGAAAATGGGCTTTCTGTCCTGGGCGGGCCGGAGACGCAGCTGCATGACATTCTTTGGGCCGTCCATGACAGAGAAAACCATGGTAGAAGCGAGGGCGAGGAAAATATCGGGGAGTTCCCGGTTATGGTGGGTGGTCGGGGGCCAAGTGATACGCATTTCTCTCATACACGTATGCGTGTGTGTGCCAGGCGTTGCGCTCTAACTGAACCCGAGCGAGGCGTTGGGCTCTAACTGAACCCGAGCGATTGCACTAGCTACGTTACTGAACCCGAGCGATCGATCCCTTGCTGTTAAATGAACCCGAGTGATTCCTGCGCTACTGCTGTCGGTGTCAAAACCGGCGGATCTCGGGTAGGGGGTCCGGAACTGTGCGTCTAAGGCGGATGGTAACAGGAGGCGGGGGACACAATGTTTACCCAGGTTCGGGCCCCCTCGATGGAGGTAATACCCTACTTCCTGCTTGATTGATCTTGATGATATGAGTATTACAAGAGTTGATCTACCACGAGATCGTAGAGGCTAAACCCTAGAAGCTAGCCTATGATTATGATTGTTGTTGTCCTACGGACTAAACCCTCCGGTTTATATAGGCACCGGCGGGGGCTAGGGTTACACAGAGTCAGTTACAAGGGAGGAGATCTACATATCCGAATTGCCAAGCTTGCCTTCCACGCAAAGGAGAGTCCCATCCGGACACGGGACGAATGTCGGATGTGGGGTTCCGGCAAACCCTTGAGGTTCGAACACTGGGGTGCGCGCGAAGTCTTTCCCTCCTACCGATCTACGCCCTAGCTCGCTAAGATCTCGCGGACGAACTCGACGAACTCGCAACACAGAAAGACATGAGGTGTATACTGGTTCGGGCCACCGTTGTGGTGTAATACCCTACTCCAGTGTGGTGGTGGATTGCCTCTGGGGCTGATGATGAACAGTACAAGGGAAGAACAGCCTCCTGAGGTTGAGGTGTTCTTGTGGGTAGGCTCTCGATCGAGTTGGATCAAGCTAAGATGAGATGAGATGCCCCTTCTATGGTGGCTAGCTCTACTTATATAGGCCCTGGTCCTCTTCCCAAATATCGAGTGGGAAGGGAGCCAACAACGGCGGGCAAATTTGAAGGGGGATAGCTAGTACAAGCTATCCTGACAAAAGCGGTCTTCGCCTGCGAAAAGCTCTGGTGGGCTGACGCCGTCTTGGGCTCCATGATGACCTCCGTATTGCCGTCCTCCTGGTCTTGGTCTCGTTGCACCAATATAGCAACCTTTTCCTGATGCCTCGGTACTCTTCGCCTGTGCTGGTCTCCGTAGCACCAAAGAGGAAATAAGGACGCTGCGCGCGCTGGCGCCCGCCTGGCGCCCGCCTGGTGTCGTTCGTCATGGCTCACATCACGAGAGCCTCATGAGGTTTGCCCTGCCTTGATATCTCCGCTCCTCGTGAGCCTGCCTGGCTAGGCCACTCCAGAGGAGGTCTTGCGTCGTCCGCCTCGCGAGGCTTGGACCCTCGCGAGGGTCTTGGAAGCCTTGTTGACGAAGATGGGCCGTACGGCCTGCTGGCTTAGCCACGCTGTGGGCCGCAGACAGGCAAGTCTGGGGACTGCCGTTCCCAGAACGCTGATAGTAGCCCCCGGGCCCAAGGTGCGCTCGGGCTTGGCTTCGCGGCGAAGCCAAGGGTCAAGTTCGGAGCACCGCGGGCCCCAAAAGCCTGCGGCCTCGGTTGACGCGTGGCAGTTGATTGGACGTGGGCGTCTCCGCTTCCCCACGCTGCCTCAGCAACTGCACGACTTGACAAGTCCCTGCGACATGCAAGGAAAACCATCATTACCTGCGATCGTGGGAGACGCCGGTTGGCCTTCTTCCGCTATAAATGGGGAGGGGGGCGGAGCCCCCGTCGCCCATCTCTTCCTCGCTTGCTTGCTTCTTCTTTGCTCCATTGCTTGCAGTGCCACCGATGGCGCCACGAAGGAAGTTCTCTGCCGCCGAGAAGGGGAAGGCCCCTCGCGAGGGCCCCGGTTCCCCGGCGCCCAAGCGCGGTCGCGGCCGTCCGCGCAAGCACGCCGCGACCCCGCCGTGGCCCACCGTCGAGGCGACGCCGCGGCACGCGGAGGGGATCGTCCCAACCATGGTGGTCCAGCTGATGAGGGGAGGCGCGCAATGGTGGCGCAGCCTCCCCGTCCGCGCTTCCATTCAGCGGGGGTGTCAGCGGAGTTCGTCGTCTGGTCGGAGAACCCGGCCGGCAACTGGCTCCAGCTTCCGCGCTTCTTTGTCGATGAACTGCCGGCCCCTGGTCCAGGCGGGCTCTGGTTGCAGGCGGATGGTTCCTGCAGCAAGGCCTCTTGGGTCGCGGTCGAGACTTCCGCCGCGGGCAACATAGCCCTGGCCCGCGGCTGGCAGACGTTCGCCCGCGCGCGCGGCCTTGGCAGGCGGTGCACGCTCCACTTCAAGTATGACGGTGGGTCGACCCTCTATGTGAGGGTGTTTGGGGAAGATGGTTGCCGCGCCGGGTGCTGCCCCGAGACGAACGACGGTGGGCAGGTGCTCAGCCTTGGTGACGGTCGCGACGAGGATGAGGGCGAGCCTGCCCTCGGCGGCGACAGCGTCTCTTCCAGCTACGGCGGCTCTTCCTCCGGCGACAGCTCCAGCAGCGGTGGCTACGACCAGCCGCCGCGCCACCGCGCCCACTTCAAAGGAGGCAGCAGGTCATCTCGTCGTCGCACCTCCGTGAAGCGCGAGGAGGGGTCTGGCTAGGCTCGGGGCGCCGCTGAGGGCCTGCCTCCACGGATTGCTGCAACGCCGCTTTGTTTAGTTCTTTTTTCCTGCATCAAAAAACGAAACCAGTATGGGCCCAGAGGGGCGTGTATCAAACTGTGGTTCTTTTTGGTTATTGCACTGTGCGTGTTATTCCCATGCCGTGTTGTTATTTTGCGCAAAGATAACTTAACCTGGTGCGTTTGGGACGCCCTTTCCCTCACGAGGTGTCTGTGTTCGCTCAGAAACTGCAAAAAATTCGTTAGAGGGTGCGCTAAAAGATTTGCCGTCCACCCAAGCCTTGACTTGGCGCTTTGTATCGCGGTACCCGTGGGGCACGGATTTAGGAGAGATGCGCCACCGTTCAGGCTCGAACGAGGGTGGCTCGCGAGAAGGCAGAGAGGAGAGAAAATGCTCGCGAGGGCACCTGCCTAGCCCCCTCGCGAGGTATGCAAGAGAGAGAACACGGGCAAACCAGAACTGGAAAGTGTGGTAAAAGGCTAGGGAATCAAATCAGCAATGAACACCAAGAGCAGCTTCGATTAAGGAAAATCGAGCCAACTACGGAAAGCAAATGAAAAGCCGCGTCCGGCACCTAATCTAGTCTTCAAGTCTTCTCACCAGCGCGGAGCTAAGTGCTGCCACTAGGCGTGGGCGGGAGCCCCAGGGCCTGAGGCCGGCGCTCCTGAGACTCCGGGGCGTGTACAGCCCCAACTCATTATTACGTGAGAGTGTCACGGGCGGCGATTCTTCATAGGCACCGGGCGTTCTTCACAGGCTCTGGGCCTTTCTTCACAGGCTCTGGGCCTTGCTTCATAGGCTTTGGGCCTTTCTTCTCAGGCTCTGGGCCTTGCTTCATAGGCACCGGGCGTTCTTCACAGGCTCTGGGCCTTTCTTCACAGGCTCTAGGCCTTGCTTCATAGGCTCTGGGCCTTTCTTCTCAGGCTCTGGGCCTTGCTTCATGGGTAGAACTTCCGGAGGTGCTGGATGTTCCAGGCGTTTTGGATAGGTGTCCCTTCTTGCGTCTCCAGGCGCACGACGCCAGGCCTTGAGATGTGGACGACCCTGAACGGGCCCTCCCACATGGGTGAAAGCTTGTGCAACCCTTCCCTGGAGAGGACCCGCCTCAGGACCAGGTCACCCGTCTCGAGCGTCCTGGAGCGAATGTTGCGGCAGTGGTAACGCCGCAGTGCTTGCTGGTACCTTGCCGCCCTTAATGCAGCTTCGCGACGACGTTCCTCCCCCAACACGAGATCCATCCCCTGCGTGGCGTCCTGCTGCTTTTCGTCGAACGCCAGGACCCGCGCGGAGCGATGCTTGACCTCGTGAGGGAGGACTGCTTCGGCTCCGTAGACGAGGAAGAATGGAGTCTCGCCCGTTGGCTTGATAGCGGTGGTGCGGATGGACCACAGCACGGACTGGAGCTCGTCGTGCCAACCCCTGCCACAGGCCTCCAGCTTCTTCTTGAAGGTCCTGGTCTTGAGGGCCCTCAGGACCTCTGCGTTGGCGCGCTCAGCCTGACCATTGCTCCTGGGGTGGGCCACCGAAGCGTAGCAGATATGCGTTCAAAGGTTAGCACAGTAGGTTTTGAAGAGGTTACTAGTAAACTGCGAGCCGTTATCTGTGATGATGCAGTTGGGGACCCCGAAGCGGCTCACGAGGCCCTTGATGAACTTGATGGCAGAGCCGGCCGGGATGGTACGAACGGCTTCCACTTCCGCCCACTTGGTGAACTTATCGATGGCGACGTAGAGATAGCGATAGCCCCCTGGCACCCGAGGGAACGGGCCTAAGATGTCTAGCCCCCAGACTGCGAATGGCCATGTGAGAGGGATGGTTTGGAGGACCTGAGCAGGCTGATGGATTTGCATGGCGTGGAATTGGCAAGCTTCGCAGGACTTCACTAGCTCGGCTGCGTCGTTGAGTGTTGTAGGCCAATAGAATCCATGTCACGACCGGTTTTTCAATAAAATATTTATTGAGAGACCAATCCCTTTTACGGACCAATAAAGAAGAATTCCTTCTCACTGGTAGACAATATCTTGGTCACAGAAGAAAAAATACCAGGAGTACTGAATATAATACAAGGTTGAGCGGAGACTGCTCAACAATTTATTACATGAACGCCGATAAAACATAACGGCGGATAGGGTGGCATGACTACTAACTCACGATAACAACGGTGGTGGAAATATCACCGCGAAGTGGGTGATATGACTCCTGAAAACTACAGCTCTTCGAGCGTCGGAGTGAGGCTCGAGGAGACTTATTGCGGGTGGCGGAAGCGTATATAATACAAGTGACCAATATCCGGGATCGCACAGGACTGACTGGGACTCCTCTAGGCGTCGGACGCACTATCAAACTCTTCATCCAAGAGATCGCCTTCGTCAACATCTGGCCAAATCAACAAGCCAGGTGAGTACTATGAAAGTACTCGCAAGACAGTTCGGACATAAGATATAACAAATGTAAACATGAAGCATATGAACAGATTAACAAGTGCGTTCAGACATAGAGATAATAATGCATGGGAAAATAACAGAGAAGTCGGGCGGTAGTCCTCCCGAAATCCCAAAATAAATACTGGGTGCCAAACGAGGGTCTGAATGACTCCTCGAGAGGAAACTGCAAGAATAATAATGCCGCAGTCGGGCGTCAGGGCGACACCACATAAAGGGCTTATAAAAGGAAATAAAAGATAGTGCATGCCACAGTCGGACGTCTGAGCGACATCACATAAAGGGCTTATATCAAAAGTAAATAATCAATATGCCACAGTCGGACGTCTGAGGGACATCACATAAAGGGCTTATATCAAAAGTAAATAATCAACATGCCACAGTCGGACGTCTGAGCGACATCACATAAAGGGCTTATATTGGGAATAAAAGACAAACATGCCACAGTCGGACGTCTGAGCGACATCACATAAAGGGCTTCATAACTTAACATCTTATTAGCTCAAGAATTTAAATCATATCCAGAGAATAATCAGGCATGAGATAAACAACAGGGTTAGTCCGTCCACAGGAGTAGCGTTCAGCTAAGTCTACTACTCATGCTCACTTACCGGAAAGAAGAACAAACCACGAGGACTTGACATAGATATGGATACACTGATCACGATACTTGACCATGGATACGATGACTCGAAAGGATTTGACTCTGCAGAGTTTGTACTTTAACCACAGCCAACGGATTTCAGTAGTCACGGGGACTAGTTCAGTCTACGGTGTTTTGGAAGAAACATGTCTAACCAGTACACACCCATTCAACATTCCGAAGCCAGGAATCACCCTCGGCAACGTTCAAGAAAAACCTTGAGACGGGGAGGCTACAACCTCGCGTAGCATGGGATCAAAATTTCTATACGCGCGCTCTAAGGGGTGCCCCCCTCTCGATCCCAACCGGAAACACCCATGCCCCCTGACCGGATGACTGGCTTTAATCCAGGGCCATGGAACCATCATCCCGGCCCCTCTGTTTGGTGTGTACACGGAAAGAGGTTACCAACTTACTAAACCGCATTCTGGCAGAAAACATGTGGTAGCACGGAAGGGGGAAGAACGATAACGTGACTCCGTCCACGTTAACGTCGGAATTTAACGGATGACGTAAGGCTGGCATGCTACAACAGTACCACCTTACTGCCCTTCATGTCACCACATGACTAGGCCATCTCTCATCAGAGATCACCGTAACTTTGGAACACACGGGTAGTTGCCTCACATGCAACGAGGTGCTCACCGATACTCGTATGCCATGCACAACCTTTCACGCAATCATGCAAACACCTATCATATCAAAGGTTCAAACATGCTTGCCTGGTTCGGAGAAGTCGGAGTCTAGCTCGGCGAAGTTCGCGGCTCCGTCACCTCTTCCGGAACCTACGGTATAGCGAAAAAGCATACTAACGTGAAAACCAACGCGTGCATAAAAGTTGTTCCAAATTTTTTTCAAATAAATCCCATAAAAAACTAGACAAAATTTTAAGACCGTCAGAAAAAGAATCACTCAAAAATCACTTTTTATTAAAAAGTTATAAGGGTTTCTGTCCAGGGACTCATCTGTAATGAAACAGAAAAGTTCCAGGGGTTTAACTGAGAAAACAGAAAACGGTTCGAATAGAAACGCGCAAGCCCACAGAGAAAACGTACTCTGCCCGAAGGCGCCAACAGAAAACGGTTCGCGGGGAAAGAAAGAGAGGCTGACGTGGGGGGTCCACATGTCAGGTTTGAAAGACCTCGCCGGCGCCCGAAGGCTGCGGTGGTCGCCGGCGTCGAACCACGGCGAGTCAGGGAGATCGGAGTGTACCAAGAGTATCAGCGTGTCCTTCCGCGTCGGTGGGTGGTGGACTTGGGCGTCGGGGAGCACCACGTCGACGGCGACACTTTCTCCGGCGGACGGCGGCTCGGGCGATGGTGGGGAACTCCGGTGGTGTGCTGCAAACTTCGAATTGAAGCGCGGGTCAGAAGGAGGGATGCACTAGAGAGCTACTGGCAAGAGATGGGAGGCAGAGGTGCACGCACGGGAGCGAATCGAGCTGGATCCCGTGGCGGGTCGCGGCGGCCGGAGTTGAGGAAGGAGACTTCCTCGGGGCTCTTCCAGTGGCTAGGCAGGGTCTTGGTGGAGTGTAGAGGTGGTGTGGGTACTAGCTGGAGCTCGGGGCCTCTATTTATAGGCGGCTCGAGGGGTGGCCGTGAACGGGGTTGCTCCGGCGAGCAATTACGGCGAGGCAGCGGCTTGGCAAGGAGTTTAGGTGGCCAGGCAGCATCAGTGAGGTGTACTGGTGCCGTTCCCCCGCTAATCCTGGTCGGTCTTGGCGTAATGGCGCCGGTCCACGGTGGGGTGGCCGCACGGGCACGACGGCGGCAGAGAGCGCGCTCCGCGCCCAGCGGTTCACGACGAGGGTGGCAGCGCGCACTGGGGAGTGGAAGACCACGCGGCGCTCTCCGGTGGCTTGGGCGGCGCTGGGTGGCGCCGTCTGCGCTGCGCCTCTCTCTGGCGGCCGCAAAGCCGCCGCTGGCGTCGGTCACGGGGCGGCGCACCTCCTCCAGCTCGTCGCCGACGCCCGCAAGCATCCAGGCGCTCGTGCGGTGCAGAGGACAAGGGGGAGGGGACAGGAAACACGGCGACGCCGGGCACTGGCGAGATCGACAACAGACACTGAAGAAAACGACAGTGATTCAGCCACTGTTAACTGAATTTGACTGAACCTGATATTGACAGTGCTCTGAAGGTGTTCGATGAAATGATTAGGTATGAAGAAAATTTTTCCTGGAGCTGGGGCTTGGTGAGGTGACCACTCAATGCACCCAGAGGCTGCCTGATTTTACTCAGAATTTTTGGAGAAGGATTTGAATGAATTTCATCAAATTTGGCAAATCTGGTCCAAACTTGCAGCAAGTATAGTTTGAAAAATTTGAACTGGAGACCAGTGGATCTTCATGGATCTTGGTTGAGGGTTCAAAGGACTAGGAAGGGAAAAAGGTTTGGGGGCAAAAATCAAAGCAGAAAGAGTAGTTCCTTTGTAAACCTCCAATGATCAAGATATAAGGTAGAAATTGTTTTGATAAGAAATAAGTGGAAAATAAAAATATGGAGAGGTCCAACTTGCTGGATTTGAAGTAAATCATGATCCAAAGATAAGGAAAGGTTTATGAGAGTGGATTTGCACTAAGGTCATGGCAAGAGAGATTTGTTGAAAGTGGTAAAGGATTATTCCAAAAGCTATAGAGTATTTTCAAAGAAATTTTCAAAAGACATTTTTCCCAAGTGAAAAGCATTTTGGCTTGAGTCCAAAATAAAAAGCAAGAACCTCCAAGACCAAAAACAAGTCTTGGGTGAATCCAAATAAAACTCTTGCCATAAAAAAATATTTTGAAAGGGAGGGTTCTTTTGAAGAAAATTTTTAAATCACCTCCCTCAAGTCAAGTAAATTTTTGAAAAATCCAAATGAAATTTTGGGTGTCACAACACCTACCCCCTTAGGAAAAATCTCGTCCTCGAGATTTCAGCTGATCCTCGAATAGATATGGATATTCTGCCTGAAGAAAATCTTCCCTTTCCCATGTAGCTTCATCCTCAGTGTGGTTGCTCCACTGAACTCTGAAAAATTTGGTCGTTTTCTGACGGGTCCTCCGTTCAGACACTCCCAGTATCTTTACTGGCCGCTCTCTGTAGGTGAGATCTGGTTGTACATCAATGCCCTCATGAGATACATGCTTCTCCGGGTTACTCACACATTTTCTCAATTGTGAGACGTGGAATACGTCATGGACGTCTGACAGCTCCTTGGGTAAGTCTAGTTTGTAGGCCACTGTGCCTCTTCGTGCCTCTATACAAAATGGTCCGATAAATCTCGGGGCTAGCTTCCCCTTAATTTTGAACCGTTGCAGGCCCCTCATAGGAGACACTCGTAGGTATACGGAATCACCGGGTTCAAAGCTGACCTCACGATGTTTTTGATCGTAGTAGCTCTTTTGTCGGCTCTGCGCTGTCTTGAGTCTGTCCCTGATCTGCTTAACTTTCTCCTCGGCCTCTTTAAGCATGTCTGGGCCGAAGATACGGCTGTCACCTGTTTCTGACCAATTCAGTGGGGTACGACACCTCCGCCCGTACAATGCTTCAAAGGGTGCCATTTGCAAGCTGGCTTGGTAACTGTTGTTGTAAGCAAACTCGGCATACGGCAAACTCTCTTCCCAACTGGACCCATAGGTGAGCACACAGGCTCTCAGCATATCCTCTAGGATTTGGTTCACACGTTCCGTTTGTCCATCAGTCTGAGGGTGGTACGCTGTACTGAAAGCTAGCTGCGTGCCCAGAGCTTGTTGCAGGTGATCCCAAAATTTGGAGACAAATTGTGTGCCTCGGTCGGATATTATAGTCTTTGGGACTCCATGCAAACAAACTATACGGGAGAGATAAAGTTTGGCCAGTCTTTGTGTGGAGTAGGTAGTCTTCACGGGAATGAAATGAGCAACCTTGGTTAGTCGGTCTGTGATGACCCATATGGCGTCATTTCCGCGTTGTGATCGGGGTAGTCCGACGATGAAGTCCATTCCTATTTCATCCCATTTCCACTCCGGTATCCTGTTTGGCTGGAGTAGCCCTGCTGGCTTTTGATGCTCGGCCTTGATGCGCTGACATGAATCGCAACAAGCAATAAATGCGGCTATATCCCTTTTCATACCGTGCCACCAAAATCTTTCCTGAATGTCTTTGTACATTTTGGTTCCTCCAGGATGGATCGAGTATGGAGCGGTGTGGCTTTCGGTTAGGATTTGTTGCTTGAGTTCCTCAATGTTAGGTACGCAAAGTCTGTCTCCGTACCATAATATTCCTTCACTGTCTGTGACGAACTCTGAAGCCTTACCAAGGTTCATTTTCTTCTTTATACCTTCGATGCTGGGATGTCCCTGTTGAGCCTTCTTAATTTGTTCCACTAGGGTGGGTTGTATCTCCAGATTTGATACGGTGCCCTCAGAGACTAACACCATGTTGAGCCTAGCGAACTCTTGCTGAAACTCAGGCCTCAAGTTTTGCGGACCGTCGTTGTCCGGGCTGGGGTTTCGACTAAGGGCATCAGCCACTACATTTGCTTTCCCTGGATGGTAGTGAATGCCGACATCATAGTCCTTGACCAATTCCAACCAGCGTCGTTGGCGTAAATTTAGCTCTGGCTGTGTGAAAATATATTTGAGGCTCTTATGGTCCGTATATATTTCACAGCGATTTCCCAACAAAAAGTGCCTCCACTCCTGGAGTGCATGTATGACTGCTGCTAGCTCCAAGTCATGTGTTGGGTAATTTTCCTCATGTTTTCGCAGCTGCCTGGAGGCATACGCGACAACTTTGCCATCTTGCATTAGTACACATCCGAGGCCTTTTCGGGACGCGTCACAATATACTTCAAAACTCTTGTGTATGTCTGGCACGGTTAATACCGGTGCGGTTGTTAGCTTCTTCTTAAGTTCTTGGAAGCTTCTCTCACATGCTTCCGTCCATACAAATTTCTTGTCTTTCTTGAGCAACTGTGTTATTGGTTTTGCCACAGTGGAGAATCCTTCAATAAATCTTCTGTAATATCCGGCCATTCCTAGGAAACTCCGCACATCTGTAACGTTGGCGGGTGACTTCCAGTCAAGTATGGCTTTGACTTTTTCTGGGTCTACGGCCACGCCTTCTTGGTTCAATATATGGCCTAGGAAACCAACCTGCCTTAGCCAAAACTCACACTTGCTAAATTTGGCGTACAACTGATGTTTCCTTAATTCTCCCAAAACAATTCTGAGATGCTCCGCATGCTCTTCTGGTGTCCTTGAGTATACCAGAATATCGTCGATGAACACCACTACGAATTTGTCCATGAATTTCATGAACACTTTGTTCATGAGGTGGACGAAATATGCGGGGGCGTTTGTTAGACCAAAAGGCATCACTGTGAATTCATATAATCCGTATTTGGAGGTGAATGCTGTTTTAGGGATATCTTCTGTCCGTACTTTCAATTGATGATATCCCGATCTCAAATCAATTTTTGAGAACACCTTGGCTTGTGCGAGCTGGTCAAACAAATCATTTATCCGTGGCATCGGATATTTGTTTTTGATGGTGACCATATTGAGAGCTCGATAGTCTATACACAGTCTTAGTGTCCCATCCTTTTTCTTGGCGAACAACACTGGCGAACCCCATGGTGAGGAGCTGGCTCGAATAAATCCTTTGTCCAATAATTCCTTTATCTGCTTTTTCAACTCCACCAATTCTGAGGGTGCCATTCTATAAGGTTTCTTATAGATGGGAGCGGTGCCAGGTGCTAGTTCGATGCTGAATTCTATCTCTCGGTCTGGTGGCATGCCTGGCAGTTCTTCAGGAAATACGTCAGGAAACTCGCATACCACTGGAACTTTTCTCAGTTCTAAAATGTCCACTTTGTTCAGTTTTGGTTGTTGTGACCGTGGCCTTTCTTGAGCTGTAACCTTTATTGTCTTGCCATGATGGTGAGTGAGAATCATGGTCCGATTGAAACAGTCAATGAATCCTTTGTTGGTGGTTAACCAGTCCATCCCCAAAATGACATCCAGTCCTTTATTTTCCAACACGATGAGATTTGCTTGGAACTGTAGTCCTTCGAACTCAATGATTACTCCTTGGCAGTAACTCTGAGCGATTTGCTTACTTCCGGGGGACTTGATGATCATAGATTTTTCCAAGGGAAGTATCGGAAAACCATGTTGCAAAACAAAACTCTTCGAAACGAACGAATGGGAAGCTCCAGAATCAAACAAAACCGTGGCAGGTACTGTGTTGACAGGGAACGTACCGAGCACGATGTCTGGGGCATTCTGCGCTTCTTCCCTGGTCACATGGTTCAGGTGACCCTTCCTGTGGTTGTTGTTGGGATTGAAATTGTTGCGCTTGGGGGCTGGATTATTCCCACCATTGTTTGGCCTGGGGGCCGAGTTCCTCGGCTTTGGGCATTGTTTAGCATAGTGCCCTTCTTCACCACAAGCATAGCAGGTGACCCCTGGACGGTACGTGAACTCCTTGTCCCTGGCATGAAACTGTCTGACGGGCCTTAGATCAGTAGTCGTGGATTTCCTTGCTTCTGTCCTTGGAACCTCAGTCTTGCTTCGGTTGTTGCGAGCAAGAGTCGTCTTGTCCCTCTTTCGCTTACGGAGATCTTCCAGACTACGACGCTCATTCTCCAAGGTAATGGCCTTGTCAACCAGAGTTTTAAAATCCGGGAAGGTGTGTACAACCAGTTGGCATTTTAGTGCCGGTGCCAGGCCGTCCAGGAATTTTTCCATCTTCTTGTTCTCTGTCATGTGCTCGTCGTAGGCATAACGAGATAGCTGGGTAAACTGGCCGTTGTATTCTGTCACTGACATGCCTCTTTGCTTGAGACCGTCAAATTCTCTCTTCTTGATTTTTATGATGCTCCTGGGGATGTGTGCCCCACGAAAGCCTTCCTTGAATTCTTCCCAGGTGATGTTGTGTTCACTGGGATGCATGTGTAAGAAGTTCTCCCACCATGCTGCAGCTACTCCAGTAAGGTAGTGTGGTGCATAAAGCACCTTCTCATTATCTGAGCACTAAGCAATAATCAGCTTCCTCTCGATATCACGAAGCCAGTCATCGGCTTCCAGCGGCCTATCAGTGTGAGCAAAAGTTGAAGGGCGAGTCTTCTGTAACTCAGATAACTTGGAATGTGGTTGATAGGGTTCACGGTGGTTTCCCATATTGATGACGTGATTCATCATCTCTTGGTGCTGTTGCTGGCTTTGTTCGAAGAGACGGCATACTTGAGACAAGGCTGCTTTGCTGTCTTGTTGACTGGACTGTCCCTGAGTGAAGTTGTTGCTAGTCTGTGTCCCATAAATTTCTTCTGGCTGATTGGGCATGGAGCGAGTCCACGGGCGAGACATTTTTCCAGTCTGGGGTATTATTTTGCAAAACCCATGAGAAGAACTGTGTGGCACAAGAAAAATCTTGCAAAGGCAACAATTTAAAAGACCTCAAGGTTTTCAAGAAAACATAAACGATTTTGCACGGAGAAGAACTGCTTAGCATATATCTTACACGCGAAAAGCAAACACACGATACATCACTCAGGATGTGCGTACACAATCCTGACATGTTATATAGACTAGCATACTCCTCCGGAAAGCAGCGAACACACTAATACAAACTAGCATACAGATAAAACACATCATACAAGCAGACAAAACGCGCGGCTACTCGGTGCTCTCAGTCGGAGATGGTGACGATGTCCTTCCCCTTGCCGAGGGCAAGACTCAGCGGTGCAGGAGATTCAACCTCCACCTCCTCTCTAGCTAGCTCCTGGCGCGTAACACTGCGCTGCGGTGATGGCGCGGGGGCGACAGGTGGTAGTGCGGGTGTGGCAGGCGGTGCAGCTCTGACTGGAGTAGGAGCGATGACTCTGTCGAACTCCTCAGTTGTAGGCAGACGGCGAGCAGTGGCCAAAACGGCCGGTGCATAAGAGGCTGAAGACGAGACGAATGTCAGAGGCGGTGCTGTAAGGAGAAGCTCCTTCCTGCTGGCAGGACCGCCCCGGACTAAGTCCATGCGGGCAGCCACAAGATCGTCCACGAGGTTGTCGAAAGACTCCTCCAGAGCCTTGAGATACTCCACAACCATCTCGATGGCTTCATCTCGTTCTCCCCGATGGCAGGCGAATGCATAGTGACAAGTATATGGCACATGGCATGGGAGGTAGCGGTAGCGACGAGTCTTCATCATAGGAAGAATGTCCCGAAGACGAGCTATCGCCTCACGGGCAGCCATCTGCATGGCATGCCTCTCTGTAGGCATGGCCCTTCCCACAAAACGGAAGTGGCGAGATGCAGAACGTCCTCCCTTGAATTGCACCACGGCTTGGTGCATAGACACGTCGTTGCTGAGCTTGTGCTGATAAAGCGTGAACTCCGGACGAGTCGCTGGCCCGATCGCGAGCTTGGTGATGGAGACGAGGAGTTTGACAAACCCCTCGGGCACGTTCGTGAACACTCGAGTCTCACAGTTGCTGCCAGCCATCTACAAAAGTAGGCAAAAATTTTGAGTAGTCATGTCATAAATTTATGATGACCAACAGAAAATAGCTACAATTGCAAAATGCTGAAAAAGCACAAAAGACGCTAATAACCGATTAGCGATCGCACCTAGTGGCTTCCTACAGTCAGCCTGGCTCTGATACCAAGCTTGTCACGACCGGTTTTTCAATAAAATATTTATTGAGAGACCAATCCCTTTTACGGACCAGTAAAGAAGAATTCCTTCTCACCGGTAGACAATATCTTGGTCACAGAAGAAAAAAAATACCAGGAGTACTGAATATAATACAAGGTTGAGCGGAGACTGCTCAACAATTTATTACATGAACGCCGATAAAACATAACGGCGGATAGGGTGGCATGACTACTAACTCACGATAACAACGGTGGTGGAAATATCACCGCGAAGTGGGTGATATGACTCCTGAAAACTACAGCTCTTCGAGCGTCGGAGTGAGGCTCGAGGAGACTTATTGCGGGTGGCGGAAGTGTATATAATACAAGTGACCAATATCCGGGATCGCACATGACTGACTGGGACTCCTCTAGGCGTCGGACGCACTATCAAACTTTTCATCCAAGAGATCGGCTTCGTCAACATCTGGCCAAATCAACAAGCCAGGTGAGTACTATGAAAGTACTCGCAAGACAGTTCGGACATAAGATATAACAAATGTAAACATGAAGCATATGAACAGATTAACAAGTGCGTTCAGACATAGAGATAATAATGCATGGGAAAATAACAGAGAAGTCGGGCGGTAGTCCTCCCGAAATCCCAAAATAAATACTGGGTGCCAAACGAGGGTCTGAATGACTCCTCGAGAGGAAACTGCAAGAATAATAATGCCGTAGTCGGGCGTCAGGGCGACACCACATAAAGGGCTTATAAAAGGAAATAAAAGATAGTGCATGCCACAGTCGGACGTCTGAGCGACATCACATAAAGGGCTTATATCAAAAGTAAATAATCAATATGCCACACTTGGACGTCTGAGCGACATCACATAAAGGGCTTATATCAAAAGTAAATAATCAACATGCCACAGTCGGACGTCTGAGCGACATCACATAAAGGGCTTATATTGGGAATAAAAGACAAACATGCCACAATCGGACGTCTGAGCGACATCACATAAAGGGCTTCATAACTTAACATCTTATTAGCTCAAGAATTTAAATCATATCCAGAGAATAATCAGGCATGAGATAAACAACAGGGTTAGTCCGTCCACAGGAGTAACGTTCAGCTAAGTCTACTACTCATGCTCACTTACCGGAAAGAAGAACAAACCACGAGGACTTGACATAGATATGGATACACGGATCACGATACTTGACCATGGATACGATGACTCGAAAGGATTTGACTCTGCAGAGTTTGTACTTTAACCACAGCCAACGGATTTCAGTAGTCACGGGGACTAGTTTCGTCTACGGTGTTTTGGAAGAAACACGTCTAACCAGTACACACCCATTCAACATTCCGAAGCCAGGAATCACCCTCGGCAACGTTCAAGAAAAACCTTGAGACGGGGAGGCTACAACCTCGCGTAGCATGGGATCAAAATTTCTATACGCGCGCTCTAAGGGGTGCCCCCTCTCGGTCCCAACCGGAAACACCCATGCCCCCTGACCGGATGACTGGCTTTAATCCAGGGCCATGGAACCATCATCCCGGCCCCTCTGTTTGGTGTGTACACGGAAAGAGGTTACCAACTTACTAAACCGCATTCTGGCAGAAAACATGTGGTAGCACGGAAGGGGGAAGAACGATAACGTGACTCCGTCCATGTTAACGTCGGAATTTAACGGATGACGTAAGGCTGGCATGCTACAACAGTACCACCTTACTGCCCTTCATGTCACCACATGACTAGGCCATCTCTCATCAGAGATCACCGCAACTTTGGAACACACGGGTAGTTGCCTCACATGCAACGAGGTGCTCACCGATACTCGTATGCCATGCACAACCTTTCACGCAATCATGCAAACACCTATCATATCAAAGGTTCAAACATGCTTGCCTGGTTCGGAGAAGTCGGAGTCTAGCTCGGCGAAGTTCGCGGCTCCGTCACCTCTTCCGGAACCTACGGTATAGCGAAAAAGCATACTAACGTGAAAACCAACGCGTGCATAAAAGTTGTTCCAATTTTTTTTCAAATAAATCTCATAAAAAACTAGACACAATTTTAAGACCGTCAGAAAAAGAATCACTCAAAAATCACTTTTTATTAAAAAGTTATAAGGGTTTCTGTCCAGGGACTCATCTGTAATGAAACAGAAAAGTTCCAGGGGTTTAACTGAGAAAACAGAAAACGGTTCGAATAGAAACGCGCAAGCCCACAGAGAAAACGTACTCTGCCCGAAGGCGCCAACAGAAAACGGTTCGCGGGGAAAGAAAGAGAGGCTGACGTGGGGGGTCCACATGTCAGGTTTGAAAGACCTCGCCGGCGCCCGAAGGCTGCGGTGGTCGCCGGCGTCGAACCACGGCGAGTCAGGGAGATCGGAGTGTACCAAGAGTATCAGCGTGTCCTTCCGCGTCGGTGGGTGGTGGACTTGGGCGTCGGGGAGCACCACGTCGACGGCGACACTTTCTCCGGCGGACGGCGGCTCGGGCGATGGTGGGGAACTCCGGTGGTGTGCTGCAAACTTCAAATTGAAGCGCGGGTCAGAAGGAGGGATGCACTAGAGAGCTACTGGCAAGAGATGGGAGGCAGAGGTGCACGCACGGGAGTGAATCGAGCTGGATCCCGTGGCGGGTCGCGGCGGCCGGAGTTGAGGAAGGAGACTTCCTCGGGGCTCTTCCAATGGCTAGGCAGGGTCTTGGTGGAGTGTAGAGGTGGTGTGGGTACTAGCTGGAGCTCGGGGCCTCTATTTATAGGCGGCTCGAGGGGTGGCCGTGAACGGGGTTGCTCCGGCGAGCAATTACGGCGAGGCAGCGGCTTGGCAAGGAGTTTAGGTGGCCAGGCAGCATTAGTGAGGTGTACTGGTGCTGTTCCCCCGCTAATCCTGGTCGATCTTGGCGTAATGGCGCCGGTCCACGGTGAGGTGTCCGCACGGGCACGACGGCGGCAGAGAGCGCGCTCCGCGCCCAGCGGTTCACGACGAGGGTGGCAGCGCGCACTGGGGAGTGGAAGACCACGCGGCGCTCTCCGGTGGCTTGGGCGGCGCTGGGTGGCGCCGTCTGCGCTGCGCCTCTCTCTGGCGGCCGCAAAGCCGCCGCTGGCGTCGGTCACGGGGCGGCGCACCTCCTCCAGCTCGTCGCCGACACCCGCAAGCATCCAGGCGCTCGTGCGGTGCAGAAGACAAGGGGGAGGGGACAGGAAACACGGCGACGCCGGGCACTGGCGAGATCGACAACAGACACTGAAGAAAACGACAGTGATTCAGCCACTGTTAACTGAATTTAACTGAACCTGATATTGACAGTGCTCTGAAGGTGTTCGATGAAATGATTAGGTATGAAGAAATTTTTTTCCTGGAGCTGGGGCTTGGTGAGGTGACCACTCAATGCACCCAGAGGCTGCCTGATTTTACTCAGAATTTTTGGAGAAGGATTTGAATGAATTTCATCAAATTTGGCAAATCTGGTCCAAACTTGCAGCAAGTATAGTTTGAAAAATTTGAACTGGAGACCAGTGGATCTTCATGGATCTTGGTTGAGGGTTCAAAGGACTAGGAAGGGAAAAAGGTTTGGGGGCAAAAATCAAAGCAGAAAGAGTAGTTCCTTTGTAAACCTCCAATGATCAAGATATAAGGTAGAAATTGTTTTGATAAGAAATAAGTGGAAAATAAAAATATGGAGAGGTCCAACTTGCTGGATTTGAAGTAAATCATGATCCAAAGATAAGAAAAGGTTTATGAGAGTGGATTTGCACTAAGGTCATGGCAAGGGAGATTTGTTGAAAGTGGTAAAGGATTATTCCAAAAGCTATAGAGTATTTTCAAAAGACATTTTTCCCAAGTGAAAAGCATTTTGGCTTGAGTCCAAAATAAAAAGCAAGAACCTCCAAGACCAAAAACAAGTCTTGGGTGAATCCAAATAAAACTCTTGCCATAAAAAAATATTTTGAAAGGGAGGGTTCTTTTGAAGAAAATTTTTAAATCACCTCCCTCAAGTCAAGTAAAATTTTTGAAAAATCCAAATGAAATTTTGGGTGTCACAATCCACTGTGGAAAACCTTGCCGACGAGGGTCCACGACGACGAGTGATGCCCGCAGTCCCCGCCATGTATGTCAATCAGCAGCTCCCTTCCTTGATTGCTGGAGATGCAGCGCCGCGTGACATCGTTCGGCCGTTTCCTGTACAACTCGCCGTCTTGAATGCAGTATGCCGTGGCTTGCCGGGCCACGCGCTCCGCGTCCTCTTCCTTCTCCGGTAGCGCCCCGTGTGTCAGGTACTCCTTGAATTCCTTGGTCCAGCATTCCTCCTGGGGCTCATGCGCCAAGAGCAGCCGAGCTCCTGAGGTCGGGCCACAGGCCGGGGCTCCCGTGACCGGAGGCTGTGGGAGCTCTTCCCGAGGCTGAGTAGTGCTTGAAAGGGGTGGTGTAGCTGATGGCTTGAAGAGCTGCTCCTCAAAGACACCAGGCTCTTGTGGTAGCCGCTTGGATGCTCTCCTGGCGATGTCGTCGGCTTCTTTGTTGGTGCCCCGGGGCACGTGCTGCAGCTCGAGACCTGAGAACTGCTTTTCCATCTTGCGTACTTCCGCGAGGTAGGCCTCCACGTGCTCGTCCTTCGGCTCGTACACCTTGTTGGAGAAGTTGACGAGGCGTTGCGAGTCGCCTCTGACGGTAAGGCGCTTCACCCCCAGAGCTGCCGCAGCCTTCAGGCCAGCTATGAGGCCTTCGTATTCTGCGATATTGTTGGAGACCTTCTCGCCGTGCTGAAAGCAGAGTTGCACGGCGTAGTAGAGCTTGTCCTGGGTGGGCGAGATGAGCGCCGCTCCGGCTCCCGCGCCCTGGTGCGCGAAAGCGCCATCGAAATACATGACCCAGCCGTCCGGAGCCTCGCTCCCTAGGGAGGTGGACCGGTCCTCCCTTTCCTCAAGTGCCGGGGCATCCGTCCATTCTGCCACAAAGTCAGCGAGCACAACCCCCTTGATGACCCTGGTAGTGCTGAACTCTAACTGGAATGCTTGCAGCTCGATATTCCACTCAGCGACTCTTCCAGCCGAATTTGGGCTCCTTAGTACCCTCTCCAATGGGTAAGCTGAGACGACCTTGATCGGGTGCCCCTGGAAGTAGTGTCGCAGCTTGTGCGAGGCCACCAAGAGTGCGAGCAGGAGCTTCTAAAGCATGGGGTAGCGTGCCCTTGCGTCTCTCAGCACGGTGCTGACGAAGTACACCGGGTGTTCGACGAGGGATGGCGCACTATCGAGGCTGGGGTCCTGTGGAGATTGGTGCATCTACTGAGGTGGTGGGTTTCCTGAGACTTGGCTGTCCTCAGGAGCTTCTGCGACGTTGTCCTGCCGAGCTTTGTCCTCCCCAGCTGATGCCTTTACTGCATCCTCTTGACCCGGCGCCACTTCTGCTCCGGCTTGGCGCGGCGTGCCCTTGGCTTGGCGTTCCTCCCTGACCGCCACCAGCGCCGCGCTGACGGAGTACGGGGTGGCGGCAAGGTAGAGTACCAGAGGCTCAAAAGGCCGTGGTGCCACCATCACCGGAGGGCTGGTAAGGTATTTCTTGAGGTCTTGGAAGGCCTGATCGGCCTCCGGGGTCCATTTGAACGGGCCTTTCTTCTTCATGAGCTTGAAGAAGGGTAAGGCGCACTCTCCCAGCTTGGAGATGAAACGCCCTAATGCGGTCACCCGCCCCGCTAGCTTTTGCATCTCTTTGAGGGTCTGTGGTGGGCTCATGTCCTCGGTGGCCTTGATCTTCTCAGGGTTCGCCTCGATCCCTCTGCGGGACACGAGGAATCCCAGCAGCTTGCCGGAGGGGACACCGAACACGCACTTCTCCGGGTTAAGCCTCAAGTTCATCCGGCACAGGCTCTCGAAGGTTTCCTCCAAATCTTGAATCAATGTCCTCGCCTCATGAGACTTTACCACTATGTCGTCGACGTAGGCCTCTGTGTTCCTCCCGAGCTGTCGCCCCAGGGCGATGTGCATCAACCGCTGGAAGGTGGCGCCTGTGTTGCGCAGCCCGAAGGGCATGCAGGTGTAGCAGTACACCCCACATGGTGTTAGGAAAGCTGTCTTCTCCACATCTTCCACCGCCATCTTGATCTGATGATACCCTGAGAACGCGTCCAGGAAGCACAACATGTCACACTCAGCGGTGGAGTCGACAATCTGGTCGATGCGCGGGAGTGGGAACGGATCTTGGGGGCAGGCTTTGTTAAGGTTGGTGAAGTCGACGCACATCCGCTCCTCCCCGCCTTTCTTTGGCACTACGACAGGGTTTGCCAGCCATTCGGGATATCAAACTTCCCGAATGGCGCCTGCCGCCTCCAGCTTGCATGTCTCTTGGACGATGAAGGTCTGCTTCTCAGTGGACTGCCGTCTGGCTCGCTGTTTCACGGGGCGTATGTTAGGGCATACCCTCAGATGATGCTGGATCACCTCTCTCGGGACCCCTACCAGCTGATCGGGCTCCCACGCGAATATCTCCTTGTTCGCGCGCAAGAACCTCACCAAGGCTTCTTCTTGGCCCGGGTCAAGGCCGGCTCCTATGGTGAAGGTGGCCCCCGAAGACCCGTCCTCGCTGACCGGCACCTGCTTGGTTTCCGCCTTGTCTTGGGTGAACAGCTGCTTCTTCTTAGTAGGCGCGGCCTCCTTGGCCTCGTGGGCACCGGCGCCGGCCGGCTGTGCTGCTGTCGCGGTCTTGAAGGCGAGCCTGAGCGCCGTCACGGCCTCCTTAGTGTCCCCCTTGATGGTGAGGACGCCCTTGCTTCCTGGCATCTTCATGAGGTTGTAGGCCGGATGGGTCGCCGCCATGAACTGAGCGAGAGCTGGATACCCGAGGATGGCGTTGTATGGGAGACCGATGCGGGCGATGTCGAAGTCCACCAGCTCAGTGCGGTAGTTGTCGCGCGTGCCGAAGGTGACAGGAAGGCGGATCTGCCCTAGAGAGTGGGCAGTTCCACCACCCACTCCTGAAAAGGGCTTGCTGAGGTTGAGCCGCTCGCGCGGCACGTGAAGAAGGCTGAAGGCTTCTACGGAGAGCAAGTTGAGGCCGGTACCGCCGTTGATAAGGGTCTTGGTGACGGCCACGTTGCAGATGCTGGGCGTGGAGAGCATTGGGAGCATGATGGAGCCGGCGGTGGAGCCGGGGTGGTCTTCTGAGCCGAAGGTGAGGTCGGCCTCTGGGGCAGCCCAACCTGGCGGAGCCCCCGGACGCTTGGAGGCGGCCCCGATCTGACGGAGGAACGGTTTGACGTGGCGATCTGAAGGCGGTGCTTGAGAGCCGCCCAGTAGGTCCGCGACCGTATGGTGTGCTGGCACCGCATAGCGATCGATGAAGAGGTCACGGAGGTCCCCCCATGAAGCCACTGTGGATCCCGGGAGGTTGAGCAGCCAGGCGCGCGGCTCGCCGGCAAGGGCCATGGGGAACCAGTTGGCCATGATCTTGTTGTAGGGAATCGTAGCATAATTTGAAATTTTCCTACGCTCACCAAGATGCATCTATGGAGTATACTAGCAACGAGGGGAAAGGAGTGCATCTACATACCCTTGTAGATCGCGAGCGGAAGCGTTCCAATGAACGTGGATGACGGAGTCGTACTCACCGTGATCCAAATCACCGATGACCGAGTGCCGAACGGACGGCACCTCCGCGTTCAACACACGTACGGTGCAGCGACGTCTCCTCCTTCTTGATCCAGCAAGGGGGAAGGAGAGGTTGATGGAGATCCAGCAGCACGACGGCGTGGTGGTGGATGTAGCGGGTCTCCGGCAGGGCTACGCCGAGCTTCTGCGAGACGGAGAGGTGTAACAGGGGGAGAGGGAGGCGCCCAAGGCTGTAGGTTGCTGCCCTCCCTCCCCCCCTTTATATAGGCCCCCTGGGAGGGGGGGGGGCGCCGGCCAAATCCCATCTAGGGTGGGGGGCGGCGGCCAAAAAGGGGGGGAAGGGGTTGCCTTGCCCCCCAAGGCAAGGGGGAAGTCCCCCCACCCTAGGGTTCCCAACCCTAGGCGCATGGGGGGAGGCCCATGGGGGGGGCGCCCAGCCCACTAGGGGCTGGTTCCCTTCCACTTTCAGCCCATGGGGCCCTCCGGGATAGGTGGCCCCACCCGGTGGACCCCCGGGACCCTTCCGGTGGTCCCGGTACAATACCGGTAACCCCCGAAACTTTCCCGGTGGCCGAAACTGGACTTCCTATATATAATTCTTCACCTCCGGACCATTCCGGAACCTCTCGTGACATCCGGGATCTCATCCGGGACTCCGAACAACTTTCGGGTTTCCGCATACACATATCTCTACAACCCTAGCGTCACCGAACCTTAAGTGTGTAGACCCTACGGGTTCGGGAGACATGCAGACATGACCGAGACGCCTCTCCGGTCAATAACCAACAGCGGGATCTGGATACCCATGTTGGCTCCCACATGTTCCACGATGATCTCATCGGATGAACCACGATGTCGAGGATTCAATCAATCCCGTATACAATTCCCTTTGTCAATCGGTATGTTACTTGCCCGAGATTCGATCGTCGGTATCCCAATACCTTGTTCAATCTCGTTACCGGCAAGTCTCTTTACTCGTACCGCAATGCATGATCCCGTGACTAACGCCTTAGTCACATTGAGCTCATTATGATGATGCATTACCGAGTGGGCCCAGAGATACCTCTCCGTCACACGGAGTGACAAATCCCAGTCTCGATCCGTGCCAACCCAACAGACACTTTCGGAGATACCCGTAGTGCACCTTTATAGTCACCCAGTTACGTTGTGACGTTTGGCACACCCAAAGCACTCCTACGGTATCCGGGAGTTGCACGATCTCATGGTCTAAGGAAAAGATACTTGACATTGGAAAAGCTCTAGCAAACGAAACTACACGATCTTTTATGCTATGCTTAGGATTGGGTCTTGTCCATCACATCATTCTCCTAATGATGTGATCCCGTTATCAATGACATCCAATGTCCATAGTCAGGAAACCATGACTATCTGTTGATCAACGAGCTAGTCAACTAGAGGCTTACTAGGGACACGTTGTGGTCTATGTATTCACACATGTATTACGATTTCCGGACAATACAATTATAGCATGAACAATAGACAATTACCATGAACAAAGAAATATAATAATAACCATTTATTATTGCCTCTAGGGCATATTTCCAACAGTCTCCCACTTGCACTAGAGTCAATAATCTAGTTACATTGTGATGAATCGAACACCCATTGCGTCCTGGTGTTGATCATGTTTTGCTCTAGGGAGAGGTTTAGTCAACGGATCTGCTACATTCAGGTCCGTATGTACTTTACAAATATCTATGTCTCCATTTTGAACACTTTCACGAATGGAGTTGAAGCGACGCTTGATATGCCTGGTCTTCCTGTGAAACCTGGGCTCCTTCGCAAGGGCAATAGCTCCAGTGTTGTCACAGAAGAGAGTCATCGGGCCCGACGCATTGGGAATCACCCCTAGGTCGGTAATGAACTCCTTCATCCAGACTGCTTCCTGTGCTGCCTCCGAGGCTGCCATGTACTCCGCTTCACATGTAGATCCCGCCACGACGCTTTGCTTGCAACTGCACCAGCTTACTGCTCCTCCATTCAAAATATACACGTATCCGGTTTGTGACTTCGAGTCATCCAGATCTGTGTCGAAGCTAGCGTCGACGTAACCCTTTACGACGAGCTCTTCGTCACCTCCATAAACGAGAAACATATCCTTAGTCCTCTTCAGGTACTTCAGGATATTCTTGACCGCTGTCCAGTGTTCCATGCCGGGATTACTTTGGTACCTTCCTACCAAACTTACGGCAAGGTTTACATCAGGTCTGGTACACAGCATGGCATACATAATAGACCCTATGGCCGAGGCATAGGGGATGACACTCATCTTTTCTATATCTTCTGCCGTGGTCGGGCATTGAGCCGTGCTCAATTGCACACCTTGCAATACAGGCAAGAACCCCTTCTTGGACTGATCCATATTGAACTTCTTCAATATCTTGTCAAGGTATGTACTCTGTGAAAGACCAATGAGGCGTCTTGATCTATCTCTATAGATCTTGATGCCTAATATATAAGCAGCTTCTCCAAGGTCCTTCATTGAAAAACACTTATTCAAATAGGCCTTTATACTTTCCAAGAATTCTATATCATTTCCCATCAATAGTATGTCATCCACATATAATATGAGAAATGCTACAGAGCTCCCACTCACTTTCTTGTAAACACAGGCTTCTCCATAAGTCTGTGTAAACCCAAACGCTTTGATCATCTCATCAAAGCGAATGTTCCAACTCCGAGATGCTTGCACCAGCCCATAGATTGAGCGCTGGAGCTTGCATACTTTGTTAGCATTCTTAGGATCGACAAAACCTTCCGGCTGCATCATATACAACTCTTCCTTAAGGAAGCCGTTAAGGAATGCCGTTTTGACGTCCATCTGCCATATCTCATAATCATAGTATGCGGCAATTGCTAACATGATTCGGACGGACTTCAGCTTCGCTACGGGTGAGAAAGTCTCATCGTAGTCAACCCCTTGAACTTGTCGATAACCCTTAGCGACAAGTCGAGCTTTGTAGATGGTCACATTACCATCCGCGTCCGTCTTCTTCTTAAAGATCCATTTGTTTTCTATGGCTCGCCGATCATCGGGCAAGTCAGTCAAAGTCCATACTTCGTTTTCATACATGGATTCTATCTCGGATTTCATGGCTTCTAGCCATTTGTCGGAATCCGGGCCCGCCATCGCTTCTTCATAGTTCGAAGGTTCACCGTTGTCTAACAACATGATTTCCAGGACAGGGTTGCCGTACCACTCTGGTGCGGAACGTGTCCTTGTGGACCTACGAAGTTCAGTAACTTGATCCGAAGCTTCATGATCATCATCATTAACTTCCTCCCCAGTCGGTGTAGGCACCACAGGAACATTTTCCCGCGCTGCGCTACTTTCCGGTTCGGAAGGGGTGACTATCACCTCATCAAGTTCCACTTTCCTCCCACTCAATTCTTTCGAGAGAAACTCCTTCTCCAGAAAGGACCCGTTCTTGGCAACGAAGATCTTGCCTTCGGATCTGAGGTAGAAGGTATACCCAATAGTTTCCTTAGGGTATCCTATGAAGACGCATTTTTCCGACTTGGGTTCGAGCTTTTCAGGTTGAAGTTTCTTGACATAAGCATCGCATCCCCAAACTTTTAGAAACGACAGCTTAGGTTTCTTCCCAAACCATAATTCATACGGTGTCGTCTCAACGGATTTCGACGGAGCCCTATTTAAAGTGAATGCGGCAGTCTCTAAAGCATAGCCCCAAAATGAGAGCGGTAAATCGGTAAGAGACATCATAGATCGCACCATATCCAATAGAGTGCGATTACGACGTTCGGACACACCGTTTCTCTGAGGTGTTCCAGGCGGCGTGAGTTGTGAAACTATTCCACATTTCCTTAAGTGTGTACCAAATTCGTGACTTAAATATTCTCCACCACGATCTGATCGTAAGAATTTTATTTTCCTGTCACGTTGATTCTCAACTTCACTCTGAAATTCCTTGAACTTTTCAAAGGTTTCAGACTTGTGTTTCATTAGGTAGACATACCCATATCTACTTAAATCATCAGTGAGAGTGAGAACATAACGATATCCTCCGCGAGCCTCAACACTCATTGGACCGCACACATCGGTATGTATGATTTCCAATAAGTTGGTTGCTCGCTCCATTGTTCCGGAGAACGGAGTCTTGGTCATCTTACCCATGAGGCATGGTTCGCACGTGTCAAATGATTCGTAATCAAGAGACTCCAAAAGTCCATCTGCATGGAGCTTCTTCATGCGCTTGACACCAATGTGACCAAGGCGGCAGTGCCACAAGTATGTGGGACTATCGTTATCAACTTTACATCTTTTGGTATTCACACTATGAACATGTGTAACATCACGTTCGAGATTCATCAAAAATAAACCATTGACCAGCGGGGCATGACCATAAAACATATCTCTCAAATAAATAGAACAACCATTATTCTCGGATTTAAATGAGTAGCCATCTCGAATTAAACGAGATCCAGATACAATGTTCATGCTCAAAGCTGGCACTAAATAACAATTATTGAGGTTTAAAACTAATCCCGTGGGTAGATGCAGAGGTAGCGTGCCGACGGCGATCACATCGACCTTGGAACCATTCCCGACGCGCATCGTCACCTCGTCCTTCGCCAGTCTCCGTTTATTCCGTAGTTCCTGTTTTGAGTTACAAATATGAGCAACCGCACCGGTATCAAATACCCAGGAGCTACTACGAGTACTGGTAAGGTACACATCAATTACATGTATATCACATATACCTTTGGTGTTGCCGGCCTTCTTCTTGTCCGCTAAGTATTTGGGGCAGTTCCGCTTCCAGTGACCACTTCCCTTGCAATAAAAGCACTCAGTCTCGGGCTTGGGTCCATTCTTTGACTTCTTCCCGGTAACTGGCTTACCGGGCGCGGCAACTCCCTTGCCGTCCTTCTTGAAGTTCTTCTTGCCCTTGCCCTTCTTGAACTTAGTGGTTTTATTCACCATCAACACTTGATGTTCTTTTCTGATCTCCACCTCCGCTGATTTCAGCATTGAATATACCTCAGGAATGGTCTTTTCCATCCCCTGCATATTGAAGTTCATCACAAAGCTCTTGTAGCTTGGTGGAAGCGACTGGAGGATTCTGTCAATGACCGCGTCATCCGGGAGATTAACTCCCAGCTGAGTCAAGCGGTTGTGCAACCCAGACATTCTGAGTATGTGCTCACTAACAGAACTATTCTCCTCCATTTTACAGCTGAAGAACTTGTCGGAGACTTCATATCTCTCGACCCGGGCATGAGCTTGGAAAACCAGTTTCAGCTCCTCGAACATCTCATATGCTCCATGTTTCTCAAAACGCTTTTGGAGACCCGGTTCTAAGCTGTAAAGCATGCCGCACTGAACGAGGGAGTAATCATCAGCACGCTGCTGCCAAGCGTTCATAACGTCTTGGTTCTCTGGGATTGGTGCTTCACCTAGCGGTGCTTCTAAGACATAATCTTTCTTGGCTACTATGAGGATGATCCTCAGGTTCCGGACCCAGTCCGTATAGTTGCTGCCATCATCTTTCAGCTTGGTTTTCTCTAGGAACGCGTTGAAATTGAGGACAACGTTGGCCATTTGATCTACAAGACATAGTGTAAAGATTTTAGACTAAGTTCATGATAATTAAGTTCATCTAATCAAATTATTTAATGAACTCCCACTCAGATAGACATCCCTCTAGTCATCTAAGTGAAACATGATCCGAGTTAACTAGGCCGTGTCCGATCATCACGTGAGACGGACTAGTCAAGATCGGTGAACATCTCCATGTTGATCGTATCTTCTATACGACTCATGCTCGACCTTTCGGTCCTCCGTGTTCCGAGGCCATGTCTGTACATGCTAGGCTCGTCAAGTCAACCTAAGTGTATTGCGTGTGTTCCGAGGCCATGTCTGTACATGCTAGGCTCGTCAACACCCGTTGTATTCGAACGTTAGAATCTATCACACCCGATCATCACGTGGTGCTTCGAAACAACGAACCTTCGCAACGGTGCACAGTTAGGGTGAACACTTTCTTGAAATTATTATAAGGGATCATCTTACTTACTACCGTCGTTCTAAGCAAATAAGATGCAAAAACATGATAAACATCACATGCAATCAAATAGTGACATGATATGGCCAATATCATTATGCTCCTTTGATCTCCATCTTCGGGGCACCATGATCATCTTCGTCACCGGCATGACACCATGATCTCCATCATCATGATCTCCATCATTGTGTCTTCATGAAGTCGTCACGCCAACGATTACTTCTACTTCTATGGCTAACGCGTTTAGCAACAAAGTAAAGTAATTTACATGGCGTTATTCAATGACACGCAGGTCATACAAAATAATAAAGACAACTCCTATGGCTCCTGCCGGTTGTCATACTCATCGACATGCAAGTCGTGATTCCTATTACAAGAATATGATCAATCTCATACATCACATATATCATTCATCACATCTTCTGGCCATATCACATCACATAGCACTTGCTGCAAAAACAAGTTAGACGTCCTCTAATTGTTGTTGCAAGTTTTTACGTGGTTTGTAGGTTTCTAGCAAGAACGTTTCTTACCTACGTATGACCACAACGTGATTTGCCAATTTCTATTTACCCTTCATAAGGACCCTTTTCATCGAATCCGTTCCGACTAAAGTAGGAGAGACAGACACCCGCTAGCCACCTTATGCAACTAGTGCATGTCAGTCGGTGGAACCTGTCTCACGTAAGCGTACGTGTAAGGTCGGTCCGGGCCGCTTCATCCTACAATGCCGCCGAAACAAGAAAGACTAGTAGCGGCAAGAAGAATTGGCAAACTCAACGCCCACAACTGCTTTGTGTTCTACTCGTGCATAGTAACTACGCATAGGCCTGGCTCATGATGCCACTGTTGGGAATCGTAGCATAATTTTAAAATTTTCCTACGCTCACCAAGATGCATCTATGGAGTATACTAGCAACGAGGGGAAAGGAGTGCATCTACATACCCTTGTAGATCGCGAGCGGAAGCGTTCCAATGAACGTGGATGACGGAGTCGTACTCGCCGTGATCCAAATCACCGATGACCGAGTGCCGAACGGACGGCACCTCCGCGTTCAACACACGTACGGTGCAGCGACGTCTCCTCCTTCTTGATCCAGCAAGGGGGAAGGAGAGGTTGATGGAGATCCAGCAGCACGACGGCGTGGTGGTGGATGTAGCGGGTCTCCGGCAGGGCTTCGCCGAGCTTCTGCGAGAGGGAGAGGTGTATGCAGGGGAGGAGGGAGGCGCCCAAGGCTGTAGGTTGCTGCCCTCCCTCCCCCCCTTTATATAGGCCCCCTGGGAGGGGGGGCGCCGGCCAAATCCCATCTAGGGTGGGGGGCGGCGGCCAAAAGGGGGGGAAGGGGTTGCCTTGCCCCCCAAGGCAAGGGGGAAGTCCCCCCACCCTAGGGTTCCCAACCCTAGGCGCATGGGGGAGGCCCATGGGGGGCGCCCAGCCCACTAGGGGCTGGTTCCCTTCCACTTTCAGCCCATGGGGCCCTCCGGGATAGGTGGCCCCACCCGGTGGACCCCCGGGACCCTTCCGGTGGTCCCGGTACAATACCGGTAACCCCCGAAACTTTCCCGGTTGCCGAAACTGGACTTCCTATATATAATTCTTCACCTCCGGACCATTCCGGAACCTCTCGTGACGTCCGGGATCTCATCCGGGACTCCGAACAACTTTCGGGTTTCCGCATACACATATCTCTACAACCCTAGCGTCACCGAACCTTAAGTGTGTAGACCCTACGGGTTCGGGAGACATGCAGACATGACCGAGACGCCTCTCCGGTCAATAACCAACAGCGGGATCTGGATACCCATGTTGGCTCCCACATGTTCCACGATGATCTCATCGGATGAACCACGATGTCGAGGATTCAATCAATCCCGTATGCAATTCCCTTTGTCAATCGGTATGTTACTTGCCCGAGATTCGATCGTCGGTATCCCAATACCTTGTTCAATCTCGTTACCGGCAAGTCTCTTTACTCGTACCGCAATGCATGATCCCGTGACTAACGCCTTAGTCACATTGAGCTCATTATGATGATGCATTACCGAGTGGGCCCAGAGATACCTCTCCGTCACACGGAGTGACAAATCCCAGTCTCGATCCGTGCCAACCCAACAGACACTTTCGGAGATACCCGTAGTGCACCTTTATAGTCACCCAGTTACGTTGTGACGTTTGGCACACCCAAAGCACTCCTACGGTATCCGGGAGTTGCACGATCTCATGGTCTAAGGAAAAGATACTTGACATTGGAAAAGCTCTAGCAAACGAAACTACACGATCTTTTATGCTATGCTTAGGATTGGGTCTTGTCCATCACATCATTCTCCTAATGATGTGATCCCGTTATCAATGACATCCAATGTCCATAGCCAGGAAACCATGACTATCAGTTGATCAACGAGCTAGTCAACTAGAGGCTTACTAGGGACACGTTGTGGTCTATGTATCCACACATGTATTACGATTTCCGGACAATACAATTATAGCATGAATAATAGACAATTACCATGAACAAAGAAATATAATAATAACCATTTATTATTGCCTCTAGGGCATATTTCCAACACTTGTCATCGCCTCCGGCTTCGAGGACAGCCTCCTCGTACGCCAGCAGGAACGGCGTCGGGTCTGCCGCGCCGTTGTAACGCGGCGACATCTCTGGCTTGAACTTGGTCTGCCACCACAGTCAGCGCAGGGCGGGGGCCAGGTCTCGGTACCCAGATGCCCCGCAGTCGACATAGGTCGCGGAGGTGGATGGCGGGGCACCCGCCATGGGGGCGAAGTGTGGCGGCACGGGGCGCAGGTTGGTGGAGAGGAGCTCCGGCGCACCCCTACCTGGCGCGCCAGATGTCGGATGTGGGGTTCTGGCAAACCCTTGAGGTTCGAACACTGGGGTGCGCGCGAAGTCTTTCCCTCCTACCGATCTACGCCCTAGCTCGCTAAGATCTCGCGGACGAACTCGACGAACTCGCAACACAGAAAGACACGAGGTTTATACTGGTTCGGGCCACCGTTGTGGTGTAATACCCTACTCCAGTGTGGTGGTTGATTGCCTCTGGGGCTGATGATGAACAGTACAAGGGAAGAACAGCCTCCTGAGGTTGAGGTGTTCTTGTGGGTAGGCTATCAATCGGGTTGGATCAAGCTAAGATGAGATGAGATGCCCCTTCTATGGTGGCTAGCTCTACTTATATAGGCCCTGGTCCTCTTCCCAAATATCGAGCGGGAAGGGAGCCAACAACGGCGGGCAAATTTGAAGGGGGGCAGCTAGTACAAGCTATCCTGACAAAAGCGGTCTTCGCCTGCGAAAAGCTCTGGGGGGCTGACGCCGTCTTGCGCTCCACGATGACCTCCGTCTTGCCGTCCTCCTGGTCTTGGTCTCATTGCACCAATATAGCAACCTTTGCTTGATGCCTCGGTACTCTTTGCCTGCGCTGGTCTCCTTAGCACCAAAGAGGAAATAAGGACGCTGCGCGCGCTGGCGCCCGCCTGGGGTCGTTCATCATGGCTCACGTCATGAGAGCCTCGTGAGGTTTGCCCTGCCTTGATATCTCCGCTCCTCGTGAGCCTGCCTGGCTAGGCCACTCCAGAGGAGGTCTTGCGTCGTCCGCCTCGCGAGGGTCTTGGACGCCTTGTTGACGAAGATGGGCCGTACGGCCTGCTGGCTTAGCCACGCTGTGGGCCGCAGGCAGGCAAGTCTGGGGACCCCCGTTCCCAGAATGCCGACAATGAAGTCTTCAATCTTGTATCTTCATAGTCCAACAGTCCGGCCAAAGTATATAGTCCGGCTGTCCGAGGACCCCCCTAATCCAGGACTCCCTCAGTAGCCCCTGAACCAGGCTTCAATGACGATGAGTCCGGCGCGCAGATTGTCTTCGGCATTGCAAGGCGGGTTCCTCCTCCGAATACTCCATAGGAGATTTTGAACACAAGGATCGTGTCCGGCTCTGCAAAACAAATTCCACATGCCACCGTAGAGAGTATGATATTCCACAAATCTAATCTGCTGACAACTTTTCATAACGTGACATCCTGCCATGGTTTGGTTATTACGAACCATTTTTCCTAGCCTGCCACTGCACGTGTTGTGAGGCGGTTTTACTGGCATGTCTTGTCGAAGCAGAGATCGTGTTCCCCTTATCACAGGATTCTTATCAATACGGGTGTGGGTAACCCAATCGTGCCTGCTGGTATGACTCCTTGATTTTAGGCAAGTTCCAAACGGCCACGCGGAGGACGCTTGATATTCACCCTCTTTATAAAGGGGCCAAGGCCTGTCCTTTTCTTCTCGCGCTCGATCCTTCCCTTCCCCCACCTCGAATTCCAACACCCAAGGCTCAGGCTAAGCGCTTCGGACCTTCAATCATGTCCGGATCCAACCTTCAAGGCCGGTGGATAGCCTCCTCTGTCACAGAGGAGGACATCAAGAAGCTAAGAGAAGCCAGGTATCTGACCGCCGAAATCTCGCACAGGCTGCCTGCTCAAGGGCAGGTCATCCCCACTCCCGAACCCAACGAGAGTGTCGTATTTGTTTCCCACTTCCTCCGAGGGCTAGGCTTCAGTCTTGATCCCTTTGTCAGAGGGCTTATGTTCTATTATGGGCTCGATTTCCATGATATAGCTCTAGATTCCATCCTTCACATCTCGTCGTTTATCGTCGTGTGTGAGGCCTTCCTCCGCATCACCCCACATTTCGGCTTATGGCTCAAGACCTTCAATGTGAAGCCGAAGATAATCGATGGGTGACACGCAGAGTGCGGAGGTGCCGTAATAAGCTAAGGCTCCGATGCCCCATGGCCAAAGGGTTCCTTCCCGGAGATGTCCAACTTATGGCAGTGGGAGTGGTTTTACATCACAGCTCCCCGAAGTACTAAGTGGGTAGCTCCCCCCACCTTCCGTTCGGCCCCCCCGCCACAACTGGTGTCATGGGTCAACAAGGGGCTGGACTGGGGGCCAGTTAATGACGTGCCGACATTGCAGAGTTGCATCCGAGATCTCCTCGAGAGAGATGTCAGCCTTGTCAAGGTAATGCAAGTCATGCTAGTTCGTCGGGTCCTGCCATGCCAACGTCGACCTCTCCGCATGTGGGAGTTCAACCCGGAAGGACCGCGAACTATTCAGCAATTCTTCGGCGTGACGCTCGAAGGGATGTATGGATTGTTCTTCGGATCACGAATAAAGTGTCCGGACACCACCGAGGATGCGGGTCTGAACTGCAATCGTCCAGATACCCACGTAAGTAATTCTGCGGCCGAACATGCTGTCTTTTTATTTGTCACAACATCATTCTGAAAAAATCGCTCTTTGACCAGGACTGGATAAAAAAGGCGAAGATGATCAGGTGTTCGGCCCCCTTCCCGAAGGCCCTCTGGATCCTGTACTAGCCAGGATGCTTGAGCACGCACCTTATCAAGTGCCATCAGAGGAAGATAAAGGGAGGAATAAAGAAGCTGAAAGCGGGCCTCACGCATTACTCATCCAGATCGGGGGAATTAGTGTTTCCGCAAAGGAGGATAATCGGGGAGAAGAATCTGGAATTCCCTCTCCCCAAGGATGGAAAAGGACCGCCCCTGAAGACTTGGAAACGTGGGTTTCCAAATGAGGGAAGAAACCTTCGCCAGGGGGCCCTGCCCCGGGGGGCATCCTTAACGTACAGTGCCCGCAAGGGGGCCAGCCCTCCATCGAGCTGTAAGTGAACAAGAGTACTTTGGTAAATATATCCTGCTTTATCTCCGAGGACAGTAACCGAGACATATATCTTGCAGCCCGGCTCGTAGCCCTTCTCGACAGAGTTCGTCTTCGGGGGATCTTCTTCCGGAGATGATGGAGAGCGAAACACCTCCCCAAGTCTCCCCGCCTCATGGGGCGGACGACCCTGAGGTGCCGTCACGGAGGATTTCTCCTGATCCGCCAAGGCCAAAAGGTAACCCTTCGGCCATCCGAAGTCCGGAGTATTCGGCTCCTAAGGAGAACAACAGAAAGAATCCAAGACTGGCCGATGCACAACCGGACGCACTGATGGGTCTTCTGGAGCAAGCGGCTATCTCAGAGGCGCATCATACTTTAATGGGTATGGTGGTTGAGAGGATTTCATCCGCCAAGAGTGGGTCGCATGAAGCTTTTATGAGCCTGTTAAGAGGCTTTGAGGTGCGCAAAGTAATATATATATATATATATATATTTTGACGGTACCGCACACGCTAGGTGTGCCCTATGCAGATAGTAGCCCCTGAGACTCTGGTTGCTGTCCAAAGGCGGCAAACAGAGGATCATAGTCCCAGGTAATGATCATGCTGCTTTCATGTGCGGGCGGCTGAGGGTCCGGTGGCTGGCCGGACTGGTGAGTTTGTCGAGCTGAGGCGGCAGCTTGACGCAGCAGATGCCGACATCGTGCTTGTAAACAAGCGGCTTGACGAGGCACAGGGTATGTATTTTCCGGTGGTCAATAGATATTAAGAGGAGCATGATGCTAGGATCTATAATATGTTGTGACTGCAGATGGAGCTGCTGCCATGGAGACCCTTCGGGCGGAGCTTGCCCGAGCCAAGGAACAAGCCAGGAGAAGTGATGCGGCCGCCCTAAAGGCGGCCGAAGAGTTAAGAGCCGAACAGGTTGCTCATCGCCAGAGCGAAGATAAAATAGCCAAGATGGCTATTGAGCTGAAGGATGCCGCCGACCGGTATGAGCTTCTTGAAAAGGAAAGGCAAGCGAAAGCGGCGGACCTGAAAAAAGCCATGGTAGCAGCCAAGGAAACCCGCTCTAAAATCAGAGCGGCGAAGGAGGAGCTTCGTCAAGCCGGAGATATCATGGCTGGGAAGCCCTTTTTGTTGCGGACGAAGTTCGTAGATCCGAAGTGTGCCCCTCTGGATCAATTATGGAGTGCTGCAGACGCGTACTTGGACTTGGCAACGAGTGCTGCTGATGCGACTGAGTTTTTCAAAGATCAGAAAGATCATGAAGTGGAAAGGTTGTTCTGGTCGCAGTTCAGTGCTCCCACGCGTCCGCTGCTGTTAAATGAACAAATGGCCGAGTGGACTGAGCTCCATAGATTGTCCGGACTTGCCATGAGGTCTCTCGTGGATCATCTTTGGCCGGAGGGACCAAGGCCGAATAGTTATTTTGGTTTAGTGCAACGATTCCTTGGTGATGTGCCGCGTATCGACGCTATAAAGAGGTCGGCGTGCATAGAGGGTGCGCGGATGGCCCTTGCCCGTGTTAAGACATACTGGGCAGAGATGGAGGCCACCGCTATTGCAACCCAGGATCCGGCCGTAGGTCAGATCTCGACCGAGCACTATTTTGAAGAAGTCCTAGAAGGTGCTCGTTTAATAGAGGCTCAGTGCTTGAAGAGTATCATGTTCGAGTGACATGTATCCCAATTTGCAAAAACAATGCTATTTGGATTATAAAGGTTGTGTTTATACTTTTGCCTGAAAGTATTATGATGCCTCCTGTGCGGCCGTTTATGTATGTATATAACCTGAAAGTTTGCAGTCGTCGGCTTCAGCCCCCACGCATATAATGTGGGGGTGTTCGGAAAAGCGCGTATTCACACTTGATCCAACGTCTTGGTCCATTAAGGAGGTGATAGCGCGGCGAACAAGGCAATCGGACTATATTGCTTTAACACTTTCACTTAGCCATAGGAGTTTGACGGTGGGGCTACTATATAGCCCCTGGTACTTCCGCACTCATCCGAATACGGGGCGCGTACATACATGACCGGGAAACCGGTCCTTCGTTAATGCGGAGGAATCGCGAAGATTCCGATGAGTCATCGAGTGGTTGACCAGTCTCGCGCTTTATCATGACAGTCAGTTTTCGGCTTTCTCTACTGAGGTGCTCATCCAGATGAACCAGGGCACAATCGCAGTAGTTTTCCCGGTGCCACCTTAGCCGATAGAGCGGAACGTAAGGTAGCAAAACACGGGAGCCGGGCAAACCCAACTATTGACCAAAGACATGATTCGGAGCTGATGCATATAAGGCCAAACTCGCGACGCCGAACACTCCCTAAGGTATTCAGACTTTACAACATATACCGGGTTGAGTAACGCCCTTGATAATGAACCCTGAATTTCCAGGTACGTGCATTAGTCTGACGTGGCGAAATGCCAATAACGCCAGCGTCCCTCTCGGTTGTGTTGAGTATCCGGAGGGTGTACAGCAACAAGAGACAGTAAGAAAGGTTTACACCGGGTCTTAATCTAAAAAGAAACCTTTGAGCGGGGCCCTGCTGCACGTCTGCGCCTGTGTCTCCATTATGCCGTATCCTGGAAGGGTGTAGCACGATGATCATCTGTAAAAGAAAAAGCCCAGGTGAAAGTCTTCGTGCGAAAAATTGGTTATTCTTAATGAACCATTAAAATGCAATCTAAATAGGGTCAAGCCGAACTGTATCCCTTTTGACATGCGGGAAGCCCCTAGCACCACCTATGGGGGTATATCCATCCACCCAATCTCAGGTTTATCTGAGCTGTTATAGCTAGTGGTGCGCCGGACTCGTCGAACCGTGTCCGCGGTCTTGACGACCGATCATTTATTCTGGTTGGAGAGGCTGTTCAGTGTTTGGCTGCTAGAGCCGCCACACATTCCTCCGTACGTAAGGAGCGCTCTGTGTTCCCGCTAACTATGATGATGCCACGTGGACCGGGCATCTTAAGCTTAATATAAGCGTAATGCGGTACTGCATTAAACGAGCGAAGGCCGTTCTTCCGAGTAGTGCGTGATAGCTGCTTCGGAATGGAGCGATGTCGAAGGTTAATTCTTCGCTTCGGAAGTTGTCGGGAGAACCGAATACAACCTCTAGTACTATAGAGCTCGTGCAGCGGGCCTCTGGGCCTGGTGTTACTCCTTTAAAGGTAGTATTTCTTTGGGTGATTCTTGTCGGGTCTATCCCCATTTTGCGGACCGTGTCCTGATATATCAGATTAAGACTACTGCCGCCATCCATAAGGACCCGGGTGAGATGGTATCCGTCAATTATTGGGTCTAGCACCAAGGCAGCCGATCCTCCGTGCCGGATACTAGTCGGGTGATCCCTGCGATCAAAAGTGATCGGGCAGGCCGACCAAGGGTTGAACTTGGGGGTGACGGGCTCTACGGTGCATATGTCTCGGAGTGCGTTCCCCCTCTTCGTTACGTGAATCATGTTCACTGTTTTGACCTCTGGTGGGAATTTTTTCTGTCCCCTAGTGTTTTGGTGGCGAGGCTCATCCTCGTCTTCACTTGGTGTCTCCCTCCCCTTGTGTTCGGTGTTTAGCTTGCCGGCCTGCTTGAAGACCCAGCATTCTCCGTTGGTGTGATTTGCAGGTTTGTCGGAGGTGCCATGAATCTGACATAATCTGTCTAGAATCTTATTTAGGCTGGACGGTCCATCTCTGCTGCCTTTAAATGGCTTTTTCCGTTGACCGGGTTGAGAGCCCCTGAATCCGGCGTTTACCGCCGTGTTGTCTGGGCTGTCTTCATTGCTTCGACGCTTGCTTTTATTGCGTCGCGGTTTCCCATTACCATCCCTGACTTCGGATGTGCCTGGGTCGCTGGTGCCGCTACGGGCCAGCCAACTATCTTCGCCCACGCAAAAGCGGGTCATAAGGCTTGTTAGGGCTGCCATTGTCCTCGGTTTTTCCTGGCCGAGGTGTCTGGCGAGCCATTCATCCCGGATACTGTGTTTGAAAGCCGCTAAGGCTTCGGTGTCCAGGCGGTCGACAATTTGATTCTTCTTAGTGAGGAATCTGTTCCAAAGCTTTCGGGCTGACTCTCCGGGCTATTGAATTATATGACTTAAATCGTCTGCATTCGGAGGTCGGACATAGGTCCCTTGGAAATTAGCCCTAAAGGCATCCTCAAGCTCTTCCCAACTTCCAATTCAGTTTTCGGGGAGGCTCTTCAGCCAGTGCCGAGCTGGTCCTTTCAGCTTGAGGGGCAAGTATTTGATGGCGTGGAGATCATCTCCGCGAGCCATGTGGATATGAAGTTTAAAGTCCTCGATCTAGACCCCAGGGTCTGTTGTTCCGTCGTATGCCTCTATGTTCACGGGTTTGAATCCCTCTGGGAATTCGTGATCCAGCACCTCATCGGTGAAGCATAGGGGGTGCACGGCACCCCTGTATTTGGAGGTGTCATGGCATTCTGACGGTTGTAGTGTTCGGTTTTGATTCTGTGCCGGAGCGCGCTTCCTAGATCTGTAGATGGACCTGGTTATACCTGCTTTTTGGCGCGAGTCCTCACGTAAATCGTGTGCTGACTTATGTGCGACATCGTTAGCCGCCCTATCGCGGCCACGGGGTGGTCGATCCGGCTGATCGGCCGTTTATTTTTCAGCTGTGTAGGCTCTAAAGCCTCGTCATTGAATTCAGGCAGCAGCTTGCGCTTTGGATAGCTCTTTGTGTGGCGACTGCCACCGTACTTTTCTGTAGTGTCGAGCACTTTGTTCCATCTACTGTTGAGTGTATTTTGCGCGGCCTTAAGCCTTTGCTTCTGCTTCTTCAGACTCCTCGCGGTGGCAATAAGCCTTCTATGAAGGTTCTCTTGCTCCAAGTGTCTTTCCGGGAGGATGTGTGCATCGTCGTCTGGACTGTTTTCCTCTCCGGAGGCAGGTTGATGAGCTTTATCCTCGGTGTCACCGTGATCGGACAGCGGCTCCGTACTATGTTCGCCGTCCGCTGGCTCATCCTGCTCTGTCGCTGGGTCCATGTGGTCGTCGTTTCCTTTGGAGTCGACTGGGGTATTATTCTTTCTTGCGCTATTATCGCTGTTTTTGCTGAGGCGGGATTTGGAACGGCGCCTACGTCATCGCTTTGGTTGCTTCTCGAGGGGATTATCCTTCGGTGCATCCTTCTGTTCCTCACCATTGTTTTCTTTGGGTGTATACACCATGTATATATCATGTGATGAAGTGGCTGTCCAGCACCCTGTGGGCGGTGGTTCCTGTTCCTCTCTTGCATCGTCGTCCATACCGTCGATGTCTTCAGAGTCGAAATCAAGCATGTCGGTTAAATCGTCGACAGTGGCTATTAAGTGGGTGGTGGGTGGGGAACGAATTTCTTCATCGTCCGCTTTCCTCTCGAGCCAGACATAGTTCGGCCAAGGGTCTCCTGACAAGGAGAGAGACCTTAATGAATCTAGCATGTTGCCCAAGGGCGAGTGCTAGAAAATATCCGCGGAGGTAAACTCCATGATCGGTGCCCAATCAGATTCGACTGGCACGGACACAAGCGGTTCGGAGCCCGTGGCCGGGGACGAATCCAAGGGTTCGGCAACACAGGTCTCATAAGAGGTGGAGTCAGTATTCGACTCTATTGCCGCTGAGTGTGCGGCCTCTGTGGCGGGGTCCATCCACCCATCCTCGGACGGCGTGATCTGCTCCAGATTGAGGGCCGGAGTAGCTACATGTGTGATCTCCCGAACACCGTCCGACGATAGAGCTAAGTCATGCTCATCATGACTGTGCGGCGCACCTGACATGGGTTCGAATCCGTCGAAGATCAAGTCTCCACGGATGTCAGAAGTATAGTTCAAGCTTCCAAACCTGACCTGATGGCCAGGGGCGTAGGTCTCGATCTGCTCCAGATGGCCAAGCGAGTTGGCCCGCAGTACGAAGCCGCCGAATACGAAGATTTGTCCGGGGAGAAAAACCTCACCCTGGATCGCGTCGTTGCCGATGATCCAAGGAGCCATCAAGCCTTTATCATGACGGCACAGTGGTACTCTCAATGAAAGCACCAATGTCGGTGTCAAAACCAGCGGATCTCGGGTAGGGGGTCCCGAACTGTGCGTCTAAGGCGGATGGTAACAGGAGGCGGGGGACACAATGTTTACCCAGGTTCGGGCCCTCTCGATGGAGGTAATACCCTACTTCCTGCTTGATTGACCTTGATGATATGAGTATTACAAGAGTTGATCTACCACGAGATCGTAGAGGGTAAACCCTAGAAGCTAGCCTATGATTATGATTGTTGTTGTCCTACGGACTAAACCCTCCGGTTTATATAGGCACAGGAGGGGTCTAGGGTTACACAGAGTCGGTTACAAGGGAGGAGATCTACATATCCGAATTGCTAAGCTTGCCTTCCACGCAAAGGAGAGTCCCATCCGGACACGAGACGAAGTCTTCAATCTTGTATTTTCATAGTCCAACAGTCCGGCCAAAGTATATAGTCCGGCTGTCCGACCCCCTAATCCAGAACTCCCTCAACTGCTGCTAACTGAAGCCAATTGATGCTGCCTCTTGATGAACAGTGAGCGTTGTTGGGGGCTTGGATGAACAGTTCCCGGTGGGGGGTTGGATGAACAGGACCCCGTGGTAGTGGAGGCCGTCGCCGCTGGATGAACAGGACCCCGATCGATCGAGCCGGTTGGGGGGTGGATGAACAGGACCTCGTGCAGGGCTGGATGAACAGGACCCCGTGGAGGGCTGGTTGAATAGTAGCCGGTGGAGGGCTGGATGAATAGTAGCCCGTGGAGGGGTGGTTGAACAGGACCCCGTGGAGAGGGCTGGTTGAATAGGAGCCGGTGGAGGAGCGATGGAGGCTGGATGAACAGTGGCTGGTGGAGGCAGGAGGGGAGACGCCATGGATGAACAGTCGCAGGTGGAGGCTGGAGGAGGTCGACGGTGGATGAACAGTAGCCCGTGGAGGCAGTCGACGGTGGAGATGAACAGTATCCCGTGGAGTCCCGTTTTGCGGTACGCCACACCCCTCCCGATGAACAGGACCCCCGTTTCGACCGTAGCGCTCCAACACAAGTCTGTTTCCTCCGTTTTACGGTACGCCACACCCCTCCCGATCAACAGGAACCCGTTTCGACCGTAGGAGGTCCAAGAGAAGTCTGTTTTCCTCCGTTTTAAGGTACGCCAGACCCCTCCCGATGAACAGGATCCCGCTTCGACCGTGGCCAGTCGAACACAAGGCTGTTTCATCCGTTCTGCGGTACGCTAGGCCTCGTTTCTATCGGCTGTTCCATCCAAGCCGGTTGGCTCCCGCTGAACACGACGTATTCCGTTGCCTCCCGATGAACACGACACATTCCGTTGCCTTCCCATGAACACGACAATGACGCAGTTTCTCCGTTCCAACCCAGCCATGTACACGAGCCCTGGCTGTATGTATGCATGAGTAGGCGTTCGAGACCCCGCCCGTATGTACGTACGTGGCCGTATTTACTTTCTTGCACCCTGGCCGCTGTACGTACGTGTACACGATATTAATGGGACTGCGTGACATGCTACATACGCGCCTCTACTACGACACGTGCACGCCTCTACTATGACACGTGCCCTTCTTTACACGGCCACGGTTCATTGCTGCAGCCTGCAGACAGACCGATCGACCAGTATGTACGTACACGTTCGCGACCAGAATGACAACGGTACGTACGCTTTGACCAGGTGGGTCCCGACTGTCAGGCACTTCCTTGCGTGCGAAGATGTAGCTGGTGGGTCCCAGCAGTCAGGGGGGAAACGTTTTTTTCATGAAATACGGTGGCCCGTCGGTGGGTCCCTGTTATCAGGTGGAGGAATCATTATTTTCTGCGTAAAAAGGAGGCACTTCCTTGCTGCGGCCATGGACCCAGCTGTCAACCTCTCCACGTACAGTACTCTTTCGGTGGAAGTCGTTCCTTGACCACGTTGACCAAGCCGCGCGGAGAGCACCAGGGCGGTGGACGACGGTAAGGCCTAGGAAGGGGACGACGCGGCGCCGGGGAAGACGCGGCAGTGGATGCCCACGCGGAGAGGAGTACGAGGGTTCACCGGTTCGGTTGCGTTATGAGGCTGCCGTCGCCGCAGAATAACAGGGGGTATGGGTGAGTAGAGGGATGGCCTAGCCAGCGGTGGGAGTAGTAGGGGGTTGTGAGGCTCCGCGGCAGCACAGCCGGCCACGGGAGGCAAGAGCAGGCCGCATGACCGGCGCTGCTTTGGGCGGCTGGAGCAAGAAGACCAGAGGTTGAAGAAGCACGATGGTCGTTGGATGGACATTGTACGGTCACTGTAGCTAGAATCGTTTATATTGACTAAGTTGACAAAGCTCTTGGTACACGTCAACTTAGTAGGCCCACAGGTCAGCCTCCGAAATGGTGCACCCCAGATGTGAGGGGGAGGAATCATTTTTTGGGCGGCTGAAGCTAGAATATCCGAGATTGAAGAAGAAGCACGACATCCGTTGGATGGACATCCAACGACCACTGCTGCTAGAACCGTGTGTTGACTATAAGTTGACAAAGCCTTGCATACGCGTCAACTTACTTTTTTTAGGGGACACGTCAACTTAGTAGGCCCACAAGTGTGTGGAAGAGAACTTATAGCCCATTTGCGATTTGTAAGAACATACAACCCATTTTTGAATTCTAATGGAATTTAGTACAGCCCATTTACAGTTTGTTAAAAGTACAACCCGTTTCTAGCTAGGACAACGATTAATAATTTCAACCAACCGTTCAAAACAGAATTCAATAAAATTTCCCACATTTTGATGGGATCCGAAATATTTTTATCCCGAAATTTCTAGTCAGATTAAATACAATTTCAATATAAATTTTATTACGTAAAAATCCAACAAAACATTGTGCATGCAACAATTAATGAAATTAAAATTTTCAAAATCCAAAAATAATATTTTATAAACTAATTACGTGTTGGTTGCATTTTTTATAGTTACTGCCCAGTTTTTATAATTACATCCCATTTATTATTTCTTAAAGCCCATTTTCTTATTAAGCATAATGCATCCCTCCTAGGAAAGATTTGCAGCCTAGCGGGGCGGAGAATAACAAGTTAACCTTGCCTGGGTATTCCTAAAAAAAGTATAGCTGGGCTAGCCATTTTCAGCTTGAAAAAAATTAATATCTGGGCTGGATATCTGGCCTGGGCTAGACGGGCCACAGCCCGCCCAGTTAATACCCTGCTCTCCTCTGAACAACAACGAAACATCGCTCAAGAAAAACTCTGCAGTGCTCACACCTCAAAAACACAAATACTGCTCGAGCTGCTTGGTCCCAGCGGTCGGCTGCTCCTTGTGCAATTCTCTCGTTTGTTGACTACATAGGTTGACAATGGTGTGGGACCGTGATGTCAGGAAACCAGGAGGAAGCAAAAAATATAGTTGTACATAATAAGGAGCCACTTGCGTACGTACGGCTATGGCCCTAGTGGGTCCCTACTGTCATCCAGTAAAAATAAAGTCATCTCCTGAATCCTCATGTTCGTTGACCATGTTGACAATGCTCGGCGCCACGGCGAGCGGAACAACTCGAAGGACGACGGAGAGGGCCTCGCGGGCCCTACGGATGGTCTGATACAGCGCCCGCTGCTCATTCAGAAAGCCAAGATCATCATACACCTATGAGCACCTTCGAGAGACTGAGACAACATGAAACGGTAAGGCCGCCCTTGGGAGCTCTGGTTTATTTCACACTTGTATTAAGATACAAGTGTAATTTACTCGTCATCGGAAACGACGCGTAAAATACAGGCATAATGAAACCGAGGGCCTGAGGTCTGTAACAAAAACCAACATGTTACACGTGTAATTTGAGAGACCAGTGTATATTTTACTAGTCGAAATCGACCAACCAAGCGCTTCGCCCGATACCATCTGCTTTTATTTACAAGCGTCAGTTTTACAAGCGGTTTTGGTTGGAAAACGACGATCCAATCACGGCCTAAGATGATGAGTTGGTCAGAAGATCATATGGTTTCACCTCTAACCTACCCGAGTTGTCGTATAGGCTATGAATGAAACATAAGACAATGAACTTCTTAAGCACAGAAACAACAGAAGAGGATGATCTTCATAACATGCAAATCACAGGCATTAGCTCAACATGCAAAACAATATGAAGCATTATTCTCAGGAGGCACGGTGAACAGCTCGTGATGCCGCATGCCACAGCATTCCAAGCTCAACTTTGCAATCAAACTCACAAGGCCTGGCATTACATAGACAACATTCAGAACAAACTCTTAAAATACCTTACATAAGTCAACATTCATGTGACTATGCATCTCAGCAGAGTAAATATTTCTGAACTGAAGACAGGAATAGGAAAAAACGATCGACGTTGCTCACAGCAAAGGGCGTCCCACTCAAAAATATCAAATGCATGTCTTCTGGCTAACATCAATGAGCAAAATTTGACAAGGTTTTCCAATTCCAATATATTAAACTAATGTCTTCTTGCTAACATCAATGATTAAACTTTGACAAGCTTTTCCCATTCAAAATATGTAATGCCTATGATTGTGGAACAGGCAGGGTTTGTCATCAGTTTGTCACCTGATAGTCCGGTGGCTCAAGGTGACAACGAATGATTAGAGAACCATTCGATGTATTGTGCATGATGAAGTATTATGGAGGACACGAACCATCTGAACATTTTGTGCAGTTCCACTAAAATCAAGCTGAGCATCCCTGTGGATTTCGTATTTATATGCTGCAAGAAAACAAAGACACATCAGCACACACATGAATATTGGCCCCAGTGTCAACCCACCAATCGGTGGACTAACAAACTGAAAGTACGGTAAACAGATTACCATACCCAGATGCCCCATCATTGTTGCTTAGAATGACATTGACAGACTTGGAGTCCTGTCCTGGCTTCTTGTACTTGTTTGGGCACTTTTTGCCCAGTGCACTCCACGTGTTGTAGAGTTGCCTATGCTCTCTGCAGACTAGTCATGTCACCAGCGTCTACTAATACTCTGTAAAGCTTCTCGATCATTCCTTCTGTAATGTAGCGCAAACAGTGACTGCTTCTTTCTGCAAAGTGGTAAGACCAACTGGACCCACTAATGCAGCAGTTTGCCTTAGACACATTGGCTCCTTTTGTGCAGTTCAACTAAAATCAAAGTCGGAATAAAACCGAGCTTTAATTTTGATATCCCTATAAGAAACAATAGGTATAAGGGAAACAATTACTGAGAAATAACGGTTGATGACTTGTACTCCTAGAAGAAAAACATCTACTGATCTACCTTATCTTAATGGGAAACAAAGCAGGAGAGTAACAATTCTCAATCAGTGTGATTCATTCATATTAACTGAGACATTATCTTAACAATGCCTTGTTTCAACATGTATAAAGAACGACAAAGCAGAAAAGTACCATTCCTAAAACAATGTGACTGATTCATTTTAACAGAGACATTATCTTAACAATACCTTGGTTAAACATGTAGAAAGAACTACAAAGCAGGATAGTACCATTTGTATAACACTGTAACCGATATATACTAACAGAGACATTATCTGAACAATACATTTCTTAAACATGTACTCCGGCCGATCCCTAGCAGAAATGATACTCCTGCCGATCCCTAACAAGTGTTGCAGTTTTGAACTAAGATTCAGTAGTTAATTCTGAGGAAAGTCGGTACTGACCTTTCAAGACCAAGATTTAAAACAACTCGTGAAGAAGACCTAAAAGAGATCTCAACACATATATGAAAATCCGGTCTCCTTTTGTGCAGTTCCACCAAAATTAAGCAAAGCAGAATGTCGCAATAGCAACAAGTTGAATAGATATCCCTGTTTTAACAGAGGCAAAAAAGGAATCAATTACTGGCCAATAAAGGAGGATGAAACATGCGGCCACAAAAATGGTAATCCCGCCAATCCCTAACAAGTGTTGCAGTTTTGAACTAAGATTCAGTAGTTAATTCTGAGAGTGGCATTGCTTAATTTTACCAGTGGCATTAGATTAACAAAAAGCATAAACAGTTCCAGGGGAGAGTGGGCGCAACAACAACATGTGCTTCCATCTACTTATAAAGGGGGTGATGCAGAGTTTTGTTGTAACAAAGAAACAAGCATCATGTCTGGGTTGGAACAATTTTTGCTCACTTAATGGTAAAAGACAGCAGTTCAATAGCTTCAATTCAACATTTATCCAAAACAGTACCAATACAAGTAGCACAACATCTCAAAGCACACTGCAGCATCATGTGGATGAAAGTCGGTACTGACCTTTCTTGACCAAGATTTGAAACAACTCGCAAGGAGGACTAGAAACATATCCCAACACATATATGAAAATCTGATCTCCTTTTGTGCAGTTCCACCAAAATTAAGCAAAGTCGTCGGTGTGACATTCAAGTTGAACTGCACAAAACACTCTTAAAACATAAGTGTTTCGCGTAGCGAAGCAAAATGTCGCAATAGCAACAAGTTGAATAGATATCCCTGTTTTAACAGAGGCAAAAAAGGAATCAATTACTGGCCAATAAAGGAGGATGAAACATGCGGCCACAAAAATGGTAATCCCGCCAATCCCTAACAAGTGTTGCAGTTTTGAACTAAGATTCAGTAGTTAATTCTGAGAGTGGCATTGCTTAATTTTACCAGCGGCATTAGATTAACAAAAAGCATAAATAGTTCCAGGGGAGAGTGGGCGCAACAACAACATATGCTTCCATCTACTTATAAAGGGGGTGATGCAGAGTTTGTTGTAACAAAGCAACAAGCATCATGTCTGGGTTGGTCCCATTTTTGTTCACTACTTAATGGGAAAAGAGAGCAATACAATAGCTTCAATTCAACATTTATTTAAAACAATACCAATACAAGTAGCACAACATCTCAAAGCACACTGCACAATCATGTGGATGAAATCCTGTACTGACCTTTCATGAGACGAACATGATCAAATACAAATCTACCAACACGAATAGGAAATCCAATCTCGTTTTGTGCAGTTGCACTGAAATCAAGCAAAGTTGCCGGTGCGACATTTAAGTTTGCTATAGCAACAAGTTGAATAGATATCGCTGTTTTAACAGAGGCAAAAAAGGAAACAATTACTGGCCAATAAAGGAGGATGAAACAAACGGCGACAAAAAAGAAGCATCTAACTTATCTTGATGGAAAACAAAGTAGGACAGTAGCATTTCTAAAACGGTTGCATTGATTCATATTAACAGAGACATTCTCTTAAAACAACATTCGTTAAAAATGTAATTTAATTTTAACAGTGGCATTGCTTCAATTTTCCATCAGCATTCTTAGATTAACAACAACAAAATAGTTGTATGGGACATGGGACATGGGACATGCCAGCACCATGTGCGTCCACACGTATAAATGGGTGATGCAGAGTATGTTGCCAAGTAGCATATCTACGTTGGTCCCATATTTGTTCTCTTTCAACCTTTTTCCTATGTGAGGGCAACAAATCTAGTCCTGCACAAACTACCCGACCCCCCAGTTTCTTTCCTTTTTCAATAAAGAGATTGGTTCCTTATAGATGTGTGTACTGGGTTACCCCCTTTTTCCCTTTTCGACCAACAAAGCGGCTGGATAGCCAGTCTATACTACTTTCCCTCCCTCTTTTCCTCATTGAACCACGTCCTAGATTCATGCTCCATCCCACCTCACCCTTCTTTCCTCTTTGAACCAAGACCTAGATTCGACTACAAAATCAAAAAATATCTGCATGCAGCTAGAGCAATGACGGTTTCAAAGAAAGTTATACCTTAGGGTCGTCGGGATGTGGCTAGGCGTGCGGCGGGAGGCTAGATCTGCCCACACTACATACGACAACGAGGAAGAAGGGGTCGGTGGCCCTCTCGCACATGCGCTGGGTGAAAGAGAACAACGCATACAGGAGTGGATTGCCTCCCTCGCCGAAGGCGATAGAGTGAACGCTGCAACTCCTCCCCTTCCCGGTGGGACGGGATCCGGACGGCTCCTTCACCAGCTGTGAGGGGGAGAGAGAGACAGAGGCCAACGCAGTCTTGTTTAGATCTGGTGAAGAGGGTGAGAGACTGTGAATATAGCAAACCCTAGCAAAGGAACGCTGAGCCTCCAGCGTGTATATATATATGTAGTGCGGCGAGAGTGTGGAGAGTTCAAACCTTAGCGAACAAGCGCTGAGGCTCTAGCTTATATAGTACTACATATATACTGTATTACAGACTGAGCTCCGGTGCCTTAACTGCACCTGCCTTTGGTTGTATGACAGGTGGGCCAGCCACATTTTGGGCCCACCTGTCATACACCCAAAGGCAGGTGCACTAAGTCAATGAAGCTGTGTCCATATAGTACTCGTGTATACTACTAATATATAGTGGAGTGGTTTTCTTATTCTCCCCATAACAATCGTTTTAAATTGTGTAAGTATGAAACGAAACTCTTTATTTAACGTACCAGTGAAGAAAACTACGACTTCCGATGAACTAACGATCCACGCGTCCTGGTCGCACTTCCTGTCCTTCACATGCGGTACACTACCCTCCCTTAAGTGAACAACCACACATGCGTCAAATTATCAGAAACGTGTGAGAGTGTGTACAAATAAAGAATTTTAATTTCAATTATCGGAAAGGTTAGAGAGTATGTACAGTTTGCCCTCTCTCAATAATTATGGTTTGTTGTGTTCGACCTAAACTTGGTCAAACTTTACAAAGTTTGACTTCAATCAAATCTAATATGCAGAGTAAATAAAAATGGTGGGCTACTACGTCCATCCGGGTTTTTAGTCCACACCATTTTTTAATCAAAGTTAATAGCTGGACACATAAAATTACAGGGGAGCTAAAGAAAAAGTTGTGAGAAGGCTTAGAAATCAATACAAAACTTATGCTCTTAGTACCAACGTCGATCCTTGTTCGAGGAAACATTTGGTTCATAGCCAATTGTGTGATAAAATTGCACCAACATGAAAGACGGCTGCATCTCCAACGTAACCAAGGTGAACTGATGAAGGATATCATCTTTGTGGGTAACAAGCAAAGAGCACTAATGGAAGACAACTTGTTTTTCATGGAAAATTGATTAGCTTCACCAGCCGATGCAACCATGAGGCACAACCATGAGCATCGATAGGTCATCGTGGTGATGCATCATCCATTTGGCATCGAGTTTGGGTAAGGCACCTATGAAGTTCGACAAATCCTCAATGTGGTCTGTTTCTTCTCAGTAATCAAGCTCGAGGAAGGAAGAACCACGTGGCAGAGGACAGTGAGGCGGAACAACAATGGCCATCCAATTTTGTGCAGTTCCACTAAAATTGAGGAAGACATGCCCGGGTATGGAGATTCGCATTGCTGTTTGCAAAAATATAAAAAAGGATATAGTGTTGTTACTTTGTTTTGGCAGTGGTACAAGATTAACAGCGACATCTCAATTGTCAATAAAAATTAATGAAAAGTACACCAACAAACAGAAGCATCATGATTATCTTGATGGGAACTAAACCAGGATACCTGAGAAAAAAGCATTTCTTCATTTAACCAGTGATAGTATTAGATTAGCAGCAACAATAGGAGCATATGGACAATGACCGCACAACCACCATGTACTTTTTGTCAAAACAACATGTATACCTCCACCGAGGCATAAACCAGGACAAATTTTCGAGTGGCATTTCCTCTATAATAGTAGGTGATGTTGGACCAGCCGATGAACCCTAGCTACTGTACATGGGGAGCTGGGGAGTAGTCGCATAAAAGAAAACCCGCATGCAGCGACCTGGGGAGCTGGACCAGTACAAGAAGTTATACCTCAGGTGGGCGAGATGTCGCTTAGGCGGGCGGGCGGGATCCGCCCACACGACGGCAGCGAACAAGGGCACGGAGGACCTTCGTCCGCGCCAGCGCTAGCTCTGAGAGGATGGTGCACATCGGCTTCCTCCATCGCCGACGGCGACAACGTCAACGCTGCACCTCCTCACCTCCCGCAGCGGACGGGATTCGGCCGAATCTATGACCACCAGTGAGGAGAGAGATAGAGTGGACATTGTCATCCTGTTTTGATATGGAGATGGTGAGAGAGCGAGAGGCGAGAAACCCTATCAAACAAGAGGCTATATATACAATGGAGTAAAACAATCTCTCCATAGCAGTGGTTTTAAATAGAATACACGCGTTCCCGAAAAAAAGAAATGAAAACTGGCGGACAATTTTTTTAATGTACCAAGAAAGAAAACTCGATCAAAAACACAGCCCCGCTTCCAGGTCTCGAGAGTCGTCGCGCACACACGCATAGACATAGACATGCATATCCGTGTTTACGTAAAATTCCATCTCCATCTCCAATCATATTTGTCCAACTGGCACATTATTTACATTGTTAATTGTATACACAGCAATATTAACGTACATCATCTCTTGTTTGCGGGCGTCCGGACCGCTGCCACGCCCGCTCCTGACCAACCCGAACCCTCTTCATCACCCGCGCGTGCTTCCCGCCCGAAACGGTCAGTGCCGCATTCATGCCCGGCCCGAGCGAACACGACCTCTCACTGGCGCCGGCATTGAAGCGGCACGCCGGCCAAGAGAGCGTCGCCTGCGCCGCTTCCCGGTGCACGCGATTGCTCTGCGTTCAAAGGTCGCAATAGCCAGACACAACATGCATGTAAAAAGTTCTTGGGAGTCCGTGCTACAGCTAGCTGTCCTCCCCCAACTCGTCAATCTCTTCCAGTAGTGCTAGTACTCCATGGCGCGATCCATCGACAAGCAGGCGGGAAAGTTATCGTATACTCGGTTTGCGGTGAGTGGCATGCTGAGCGACCGTGTGGGGTGGAGCCGTGGAGGAGGGTGAGACACGAATGCGACATACGTGATTTAAATGTTGGTTTTGCTCGATGGCGCGATCCAAGGAAATGCAACGTTGGTTTATCTCCGTTTCCATTTTTTCTCTGAAAAAACAGAAACTTTCCACTCCATTTTCATTCCTACTCCAAGGTTGACCCGTTACAACATTCCATCAAATACAAAGGAAAACTAACACGCATGCTGATGCATCTCAATGATTCACAGATTATAGCTAATATTTACTTCACAACTAAAGACAAAAGTTGTGAGAGCGTGTACAAAAGAAAAACTACTGATGGGGTCACTACGACTTAAACCCTAAACCCTAAACAAGATTTAATTTCCTGGCTAGGTAGAACCTGTCAAACGAAAGACGACTGGCACCCTCGGATCATACGATGCTTTTGTGCAGTTCCACTAAAATTGAGCTGAGCATCCCTGATGGCAAATATATTGAAGAAGTGTGATTAGAATAATAGTACTAGCACTAGTTCATGAGACATAAACTCATCACAAATAGAAGCCGGTAGAAGTAGAGAAAGATCGACATGGAGATGCAGCTACGTGGGGAGCTGCGGCAGTGGAGCAAGCCGGCTCCAAAAGGAAGATGTACCTGGGACGCCGGGCTGTAGCTAGAAGGGCGGCTGGGACGCGGCATCAGCCCATACCGCGGGGACCCCCGATTGGGACGCACCGACTGTGGGTTTTCTCCCTCGCCGATGTTGACCGCGTCTACGCAGAACATTGTTCCCTTCCCCCAGCGGCGGGATCAGGCCGGATATGTGACCAGCGGTGTGGCCACCGTCGTTCTATGCTAGTGAAGAGAGCAACCCAAGCAAGCAGGCTTGTAGCTTAGGCTCCTGCTAGTGTATATATAGTGGTTTTCTTTTTCTCTCCATATCAACCATTTTATATTGCGTACGTGTCATTGAAGAGTGAAATGATGGTTGCTTCTTCCGACTAACTTACTGTGTGATTTGACTGCTCCTTAGTGCCCCCTACACGTACTCCCCCTACGTGTATGACTGTTCCTAAGTCTCACTTGTACTTATCTCTAATTTTTTGCATGACACGTAGACAGGATGCACATAGAGGAATTTTGTTACTGCACGTTGTTACGTAGTACTACTAGTACCTACTCCCTCCTTCCGGTTCACTACTGGTACTCCCTCCGTCCTGGCTTATTGGTCCCCTTTGTACTCAACATGGGCTCGTTTTCCTCAAGAAATTGTCTTTACCAATGTATTAATATCGGGAATGCATGCGTGAACAACGAATGATTAAACCTTGCATGCAAAGTTTTGACAAAGCATTGACTTATGAACATGTGAATGTGAGGGACTACAACCTCGTGCATGCATGCAACAATCACACGTACACATGGATGCAAAAAATGCGCGCCACGCCCTAATGCATGCATGTCCGAGCACACGACGGAACACACACGGTCACGCTCAAGTGCTCAACCTACACGTGCATGCACACACATACTCAGCCAGGGTGAGCTAGTGACCGTATAAACACCGGAAAATGTATATATTGAGCGCAATGAGCGTATTATGAAGTCCACTGATCATATTTTTACAAATATACAGTGACAGCCAGTGTATTTATCTCGTTTGAAATTAAGCCATATTAACCGGAAAGGAGGCAGTATGGACTAGCATTACTTTGTTGTGTCCCGTCAACTTGCCGAACGAGGAGAAGCTTGCAGGATGGGAGAAGCTTGCGCGCGGTGGCTCGCAGGACAAGGAGAAACTTTTGACTAATGCAAGCTCTCCCTCGCTCAGGCGGTGGACGTGCAACAGTTAATTCGGTGTCAGATTGCCAGAAGCATACACTATACTACTAGTGCTATTATTGTCCGACTTCCCGAAGAGGCGAATAGCCAAGCGCAAAGTTTACTAGTAGTACTAGTACTACTACTATAGAGGTATGTACTACTAGGAACCGGATGGAGGAGCGTCTGCACTCTTATTATATTTTAAAATGTGATAAAGCAATCTTCAACACATTTGGTTCTCTTCGAGGGTTCTCGCATGTGATAATGGAAGTTGATTGCATGGAACACTCGCCACAATTCTCGCTTAATTCTGGCTCATATCCTGTTACAAATAGGAACGCTCGGTAATATTTCCTCTTTTTTTGTTATTCAGCATGTAAACAGGTCAGCAAACCTTGCGGCGCATCTTTGTGCGAACCGTGCTTGCTGCACTTTGAATGTGGCCGAGAGCTGGCTTGATGAAACACCTTGCTTCCTTCTTCTTGTTTTGCGGGGTATCTCGCTTCCTAGTGACCAGTCTCTTGGCTGATCGTCCTAAGAATGCTTATATATATGAATAAAGCTCTCTCATTTACCCACAACAAAGATTAAGCCATATTAACCGGAAAGGAGGGAGTATGGACTAGCACTACTTTTTGGTGTGTCCCATCAACTCACAGAACGAGGAGAAGGTTGCAGGACAAGGTGAAGCTCGCTTATACCTTTTGACTAATGCAACCTATCCTCGCTGAGGCGGTGGACATGCAGCAGTTCATTCGGTGTCAGATTGCCAGAGGCATATACTGTAGTACCCAACATGCGGACTACCATCATTGTTCGACTTCACGAAGAGGCGAAGAGCCAAGCGCAAGGTTTAGTAGTACGAGTAGTACTACTACTAGAACCGCATGTGGAGCGTCTGCACTCTTATTTTATTTTAATCTCTGATAAAGTACACATTTATTCGAGAGAAGGGCGGAAAATGGCAGCCCAATGGTAGTATTAAAAAACATCAAACATGTAATGATGATATCGATCAACCATGCTCGAATATACCTTGGCCTCCATGCGAACCCGTCCGTGTGTTCTCGCTCCTCGTCTCTCTCAAGGAATGGCGGGTTGGCCATTTTGCCGTCAATTGAGATCGGTTTGCTCACACTCCGGTCCCACATGTCAGTGATATGCCAAGAGGAACTGCGTTGACCGACTGGCCATACACGTACTTGGTTTTGCACCTTCATACTACTCCTCCCTCCGTCACAGTTTACACGGCGCGCCTCATTCTGATGCATTTCTCTCCATGCATTTCCACCACCAGAGACTTTAGACGCGTTTGGTTTAATGCTCAATTAATTAGGGCGTGGCAACCGCAATCAAGTCCACAATTTTCTCTCGATGTACTACGGAGTGGAGTAAGTGCATGCATGTGTGTACCTGGGGTGGAAGCACTGCATGCATGTGTGTACACATTATTTCCTCTAGTAATAGACGCCGTGCTATAACTACCAATGCTATTTTTCAGGCCGATCGGTAGTCGCCTTGGTCCCATAGATTGTTTTATTGAAGCGCGCTCTGTAAACAGTGACAGATGGAGTAGTATGAGCGGATTCAAAGAAGAGTGTATTGATGGTTGCATCTTCCGAGCAACTTACAGTGGGAAAGGTGGGGCTTATGATTTGACTGCTCATTACTCACTATTAGTGCGGCGCAACGACCGGGATGAGTTTCCCAAGCGTTTGTGCACTACTCCCTCGGTTCTTAAATATACTCCGGAGTATTTGTCTTTCTAGAGATTTCAACGAGTGACTACATACGAAGCAAAATGAGTGAATCTATAGTCTAAAATATGTCCATTTGAAATTTGTAAAAAGACAAATATTTAGGAACGGAGGAAGTATAATTTTGTGCATGGCACATGGACCCGGATGCTGAAGAGGCTTCTGGCAATGCTATCAAGCTTCCAGCATTTGTTTACATAATTGACGTACTATACAATTAATTTTCCAGCGACATGAAATTGTACAATGCTCTGAGCTTTCAGCTTTTGTTTCGTGTGTCTTGCCATCCATGCTCTTTCCGAAACAATAAAAAACTAACTTCCTTGCTAATGCATCTCAATGATTAGCAGATCAGAGCTAATATTTACATCACAACTGAAGACAAAGTTGTGAGAAGGTGTTAAATTAAAATTGATCCATGCTTTCATTGGCAGCAACTCCCCCCAGCTCTGTCTAAATCAACAAGGCATGTTGGGAAAAAAGTAGCTGTCTGGAGCATGCAACATTCCGATCATTTTGTGCAGTTCCACTAAAATAGAGCTGAGCGTCCCTGTTCCAAAGATATTAAGTGTGATTACAATAATAGAGGACTCCTGATGAAACAATAAACACACAAATAGAAGCCGGTCACCTTTGCAGTCTCTCTTAAGACTAACTAGTTGGAGAAGATTAAGCAAATAGTTGGAGAAGATTAGGCTCAGAGTTGTATGAGGAGGATAGAGCAAAACCAATCTCCCTTTGTGCAGTCGCACTGAAATGTAGAGACGTTGCCCGTGTGACATTTTAGTACAACTGCACAAAACACTCTTAAGAAAAAAGTGATTTGTGCAGTTCACCAAAAGGTCGCAATAGCAACGAGGTGAAATGGATAGCCCTGTTTGCAAAAAAGAGGTAGAAATGAAACAATTACTGGCCAATAACAGTTGATGACACATACGACGACAAAAAGAAGCATATTCCTTGTCCTAAGGGAAGATAACAACACGGTTGTGTTTGTCTAAAACGGTGTGAGGACGAGATTGCAATATGGAAAGTACGCCGGACGAGCTACATTTTGGGCAAAGAACTATGGAAGATCCACATGCAAGATTTTCCACATGCAGCGACGTGGGAAGACGTGCTGTGGAGCAAGGCCGGAGGGGATACCTGGGGGTCGTCGGGATGTAACTAGGAGAGCGGCGGCGGGCGGGATCTCTCCATACTGCGGCAGCGAGCAGATGACGTAGGCCCTACCGCGCCGGAGCTTGGTCAGAGAGAACGACGGGTATCGCAGATCGGGACGTGCTGCCTCGGCGCCGTCGAATGGAGAAATGATGCACATCCTCCCTTTCTGCCGGCAGACGGGATGCGGCCGGATCAGTGACCAATGGTGAGAGAGAGAGAGGCCGCCGCCGCCTTGTGTGAGATACTCTGAAGAGAGACAAACCCAGGCAGGCTGGCTCTATTGTATATAGTGGAGTGGACTACCTTTTTCTCCATAAAAATCATTTTATATTCTGTGTACGTGCCATTGAGCGATATAACTTTATTTAAAAATAACGCGCCAACACATCAAGTCGAACTTTGTTTTGTGCACGCGTGGTACACGACCTCCGTAGGTAAACAACTGCTACACACGTTCAAATTAGCACGTGGGCTGCCATTTCGTACAGAAATGAGCTCCACCGTGTACCCGCGCGGGTGTGGATGGGCACGAAGCATGAGTACGTGCACCTATTCTCTTTGTGTACGTACACCACCTACGTGGGGTTGTGTGAGAGAGATACAAACGTAGAGAGATATAGTGTGTGGGTTCGTGAGTGTTTTTTTCGGGGGGGGGGGGGTTGAGAAATAGACAAGCAATATATGTGGATGATATTTCAATCAAAAATGTAACATATGCAATGTGTGTGAAATAGAGTCCTGGATATATCATATATATAGAGGGGGCGAACTACGAGAAGAGAGTGGAGGTATCATCAGGTTGAGGTATCCATAGAATCAAAGAGAGGGATGATGTGTGTGTGTGTGTGCGTGCGCGCGCGCGATCGATAAAGAGTGCCATCGAATTTGTGTGTGCCCACATCAAAGATATAGGGTGGCTGGCCTACTGGAACGTGAGAGGGGACAGGTGCAGTTTGTCTCTGTGGCATGGAGACCTACCTACAGCGCTCGACTACCGGTGTGTGGTGGGGGGGGGGGGAGACCTGATTAACTATAGAGGTACAATGGCTGGTATATGTGTGGAGGAGGAGAGAGGCCTACCTTATGTATTAAGGGAGATCGATCGGCATCCATGCATATGTGTAGGAGAGGAATGAGGTTGGGAGAGAGATAGAGCTAGAGTGTTGGAGGGGGTGGTGGTGGAGTTGCTTCTAACAAATGGTGGGAGAGGCTTGCTAGACAAACAAAGGGCACACCTGCAATATCAATAAGAGAGGGGATGGCTGCCTGTCTGTGCACGTGCGTGTGAGAGATGGGTCAGGAGGCATGCACGAATGATGAGGGGGACGATATGGCTGTGGTAAGCAGACGTAACTACATAGGAAGATCAATCGTCCTTTGTGAGAGAAAGGAGAGACATAACTTGTGAGGTACGTCGATCGATGGGTGGGGGAAAATAGTTAAAGTCGACCTAGGTATATGTAGGGAGATCGATCGGTATACATGCATGTATGTGTTAGAAGCAAATAAGGCACGGGGAGAAGGATAGAGAGAGAGAGGGATGCATCTAGGAGGTGGTGCGAGAGGCATACTATATCGAGGGGGAAGGAGCGTGCGAGTACAAGATCGATGAAAAGAGGGGTGGGAGTGACGCATGGACGGTGAGAAGAGAAGAGGGGAAGCTTGTGTTTGTGATAGGCACACCTGGCTAGAGAGGCATATCGATCGATGTGTGCCGTAAAGAAGGAGCTGGGGGGCCTACACACAGCATGGGTGAACGACCTAAAGTGAAAAGACGAATTTGCGTGATGGAGCTAGAGAATGCTGAGGGAGGGTGAGAGGAATGCGGGCGTGTGCATGCACGAGAGAAAGTTAGCGCTAGCTACAAAGATAAGAGGATTGTGTGGGTGTAAAAGATGAATAGAGATCATAATTCATTATAAAAAGTGAATTCGGATATTTGAAGAATTTATCATAGTGTTTTAAACCGACGCATGCGTGAATATATATAACTGTGATACACATGGTGTGGTTATGAACATGTTATACTACATATAATATATTTTATCTCTACTCTTATAAAAAACAGAGTTGTTGATGATGGTGTGCCTGCCATCCTGCAATATAGGCCGCCCGATTTATATCTGACGGATAGGAAGGAAACTATGGCAATTTTGAAAACCCACGATCACCTTGATGTTCCGTGGAACGCATGGGCATCTTGCTAGTACTACATATAATATATAGAACATTGATTATAATTTGGGCTAATGTGTGGCTTTTGCAGCTCAGGGCTAAATGCTTGTCATAATTAGGGGGCGGGGCACTATACTTTGTGTGATAAACACGGTGTACGTATGGAACATGGTTTAGATTATGAATATCTAGTTAGTACATCAAATGTACTATTATTTGGAATCAACATCAAGTGTATTCAAAAAATTGAATTCGAGTTCATATAGTACACATAGTTCATATCTATCTCTATAGTAATCATGTGGTGTGTTGTTAAGGTAATACATGAATGATGGTTCAAGTTGGCAACAATCATGATTGTAGATTCTTATTGAAATAGAGAAACGAATTCAAATTTAGTTCGAATTGCAGCAGTAGTATAGACATTTGGAATGCACTAAAATGTTGGTATGAGTAGGTTACATGCATTAGGCTGGCCATAGTGGGAGTAATATAACCGGTAACATGCACTTGGGACTAGCAAACATGCTTATGTGGCACATAATTAAAGAAGAGAGATAGGATTAGAGTAACATAGGTAGATATCGTATCATGTTAAATGCTATGGTACTTTGTGTCATGCATGTCAATAAATATGATCATCTATGATACTACTTTATGATACTATGCACTACGGAGGTAGTATCATACACTAGTATCATATGCATGATACTAGTATATGATACTCCCCAATATGAGTAGCCTTATACAGCCAGTGAAAAAATTTAATTGGACATAACATGGATTCATAGCTTTGAATAGCATTTGTATAGTAAAATGGGACAAGACTCTCTCTTTGTGTGGTGTGAATAGTTTTATTTTTTTGTTTTTTTCATTGAGGGAAGTGCGAGTTGATTTGGTACGTACAAGTACAATATTACACGTTAGGCTTGTCCCTAAAATTCAACCCGTGCCTTGTTATATCCCAAAAAATCAGATATCGTGCTCCCAAAACCGGCGCCTTCACAACCCGCGCCTTGCTATCCCGAAATTACAATGCGCGCGAAAATTCCCTTCAGCTGCCAAATCCCGACACGTGAAATCCCCCTTCTAACCCTGAGCCGAAAGGGCCGCTAGTTCAAATCGGTGGGGGTACTTTTGTAACACACCCTACATTTTGGACAAGCGCGTCCCTAAGTCATGGTTCCCCCTCCCATTGCCTCCTTTTCGCCATTCGAAATCCAAAGCCGCCATAACCTCTCCGCTCCAGCCGTGAAACCCCACCCTCCTACATCCGCCACCTCACCGCTGCCCAGCCGGAGCCTCTTCCCCGACGACGTCGTCCACCGCAACACCTCGACGTCCCTCATCCACCTTCGCGGATGAGGATCCGTCGTCCATCTCGTTGTCCCGCCGGTTCAACCGCCCCGTCCTCCACCTCCAAGGAGCTGCTTCGACGATCGCCTCGTCTATCGCGGCTGCTCCATCCCCATAGCGCCACCTTAACCTGCTCCACCGGAACCGCAACATCCTCACTGACTCTTCAGACGAAGCCGAGGCCTACTCGGCGCCACCAAAGAGGTTGTACACTCATCGCATCGCACCTTCTCCTTAACTCGACCTCCTGGCGCCGACGGTGCTCCATTCCGCATCCCCATGGAGTGACTACCTCGAAGCCGGTGCCGTGGGCGACATCTCCATGGCGGCTCTCCCCCAGTGCGAGGCCCCTTCGGTGGCGGCGTCCATACCAGCCGGATCTGCTACTGCTGCTCCGGCTCTTGCTTGCACGCTCGCTCGCGTAGCTGTTGCTGCTCCGGCTCTCGCTCGCTCGCGCAGCTGCTGCTCCGGCTCTCGCTCGCGCAGCTGCTGCTCTCCCCCTCGCTCGTGCTGCTGCTCTGCTCTGATTTAGCTACACTTCAGTCGACTGAATCGACTTTTGGGTCAGTCGATTTTCATGGGGGGGGGGGGCTCGCCGGAGTTAAGGAAGAACCACCCGCAGCGGGGAGGGGGGCTCGCCGGAGAGGTACCCCACTATCTGTCTTAGGGTTCAGGGTGGGGGCGGTGGTCGCCGACGATGGTGGGGCGGTGCCATGGGGATCGCTGGAGAAAAAGCTTGGCGCGCGCGGGGGGGGGGGGGGGGGCTAGAGGGCTAGCCGGGGCGGCGGCGGACTGGCGGTGGGGAGTTGTTTCGGGGCGGCGGCTGACTGGCGGTGGGAAGTTGTTTCGGGGCGGCGGCTGACTGGCGATGGGAAGTTGTTTCGGGGCGGCGAGGCGGCGCGGGGCCTGGCGGTTCGGCCGGTGGTGGCTGGCGGCTCAGGGGGTGCAGGTTGAAGATGAACTGCAGGCCCTCCCTAAACTACATGTCAAGTGCCTCTCTGTTACCATTGCGTTCAGTTTCGACAGTAACATTCAGATTCCATAGTAAATTTCAGTTTCGCCAGTTAAGTTCAGAGTCAACAGTTTTTACCTCATATGTTGTAGTTAGGTGGTTTTTGGTGATGTAAATTTTACATCTATCACTTTTTGGTAATGTATTTTACATCATCTATAGGAGATGCTATTAGAGTCCCACTTGAGATTAATGATGTCTGTCTTGTGCTGCTTCAGCCTCGACGTCTTATGGCTCATTGGAGCTGCTCCAACGACGGAACGATCCATCACAACAGAGCAGTGCCCTGGATGCCGTCTACAGATTCCTTAGATCTTCTTCCACACCTCCGACATCCACCTCTGCCTCAACTTCTTCAGCGACCAACCAATGATGCTGAGGTCGACACAGCTACGGCAAAGACGTTGTACACTTGTCGCATCACTTATTACTCTACATTCATGTCGATCCATTAGGGCTATTTTGGTTCAACGGAAAAACATAGCAATAGGAAATTTTCCTATGGCACTCTACTATTCAATTATTCATGCATTTTGTTGAAAGGAATGGAGCAAAACATGCACCTGGACCTACTTAAAATCCTATGCATGAAAACAAGACCAAGTGCATTAGTGGCAGAATAACATTCTAACTGTACACGCTTTCATATGGTTTCACTTTATTTTGGCCATGTTTCTTTGCATTCCTCTTCTCCTCCAATTCCTGTGAACCAAACACCCAAGTTGACAGAAATCCTATGTTCACAAATGCTCTGTTTCCCATGTGCATTCCTAACCTATTCTGGTGTTTTTCCTCCTATCCCTGCGTTTTTAGAATCATGCAAGCCAAATGAGCCCTTACAGAATTACTTCAGTTACAGGTAGGTGTCGAAGAAAATGTGTGGTTTGTCCTGCTCCTGCTGCGACGTCGTACACCTCACCTGAGCTGCTCCATCGATAGAAGCATCCACCAAACCAGACATCACGACTCCTAACCATCTTTCGCCGCCTCAGATCTCCTTCCCTGCTGCCGGCACCCACCGCAATGGCATCACCATCATCGACTCAGCAGATGAACCTTAGGAGTACACGGGTCCACAAGAGAGGCCGCACTCTTTTGTTTCTGCTTATGTTATGCATTGCCTAATATTACCTGCTACATTATTGTCATGTTCACCTCTTAGACTCCAAGTCAGGTCCAAATTGATGTTCAAGCTCGAGTTGTAAATTAGTTGCGGGGCACATATCGAGGCAACAATGAATAGTAACTCTGTCTAATATCTGGTTCACCTAGGGTATGCCTATGTTGTTCATCTTAGGTGGGAAAACAAATAGTAAAGCAATCATCATCTGTTTTTTATTAAATTAAAGCAATCATCAGCCTGCTATCATTATTTTTGGATCCATCCACTGGTTGTTACCATTACTCTAGACTTCCGCATGCTCTCCTTACATAATCTCACTATATTTTTTTTGTATGTATGTCATATATTGTACACAGTCATGCTGAACATGTAGAGAAAAAGAGAAGAGTTTTGCGCGGCAATATAATGTCATGCAGACATCGCTCCATGGTGGGTTCAATGGCAAACCCTCCCCCCTCTCCAGATTGTAATCCAGAGGAAGATATCTTTTCTGAGGCGGATTCAGACGCAGCTGACCACTCCTATTTACCCCCCAAGGTGTTTGCTCTAACTTGGCATGATGATGTTAGTCATATCATGCATATGTTGCCTTGCAGTGCCTACTTTCAACATCATATATGTCATCTGCTTAGTTTAGACATGTTCTGTAATGCCACCTGTTTAGTTTCAATATCATATATGGGAATTATGCAGTCTCATGTCTTTTAGCTAGCCATAATATATGTGAAATGTGCAATGTCATCCTGTTTAACCAGGCATCATATATTTGAATGATATCTTGCCCATCCTTTTCTTCATTACATTTCCATTTGTCGACAATGTTTGTACATTAGACTACTCTTCCTGTGAATCAGCCATTTGAGTGGGTGATGGAAAAAATCTGGAGTGAAAACAAGGCCTTCAGAGCAGACAGTGCTACCTGTCGAAGCAAATCTCTTGCTGGGTCCCGATAGCTCCTCAGAGATGGATTCAGAGACAGATGACCAGTCCTATTGCCCCACCGAGGTGTATGCTCTAACTTGGCACGGTTATACTGCTCATTCATGCATATGGTGTCTTGCATTGCATAGTTTAGACATCATATACACAATATTCAACACCATGTTCTTAGTTCAGACATCATATATGCGAATGCCCTCTGCTTAGCATATAAATCACATATGTGAATTAAATCATGCGATCCTAATTACTTAGATAACATGTATGTGAATTATGTCATGCGATCCTGTTTAGTTAGTCATCATATCTTTGAATTATGTTATGCTATGCTATCCAGTTTAGATAGTCATCATATATGTGAAATTATGTCATGCTATCCGTTTTAGTTAAACAATATACATGTCAACTGTTTCACGCCCTCTTTTTTCCACACTATCTATTGCATCTGTCTCTCATACAATGTCTGTACATTCAACTATGTTTCCTGTTTATCAGCCATTTGAATTGGAGCGGGTGATGGCAGTATCTAGCGGAGTAAAAACACGGTCTTCAAATAAAATAGTGCTACCTCTTGGTGGAGATAGCACCCCGGTTGTACATGCACGAGAACCAGCCCTACCACACATAACCCAGACTCTCGCAGATTTTACCCCTACTACGATGGACAGAGAACCAGCTTCACCCAATCTAACCCCAACCCCAGCAGATAGTAACACAGTTCCTGTTGACACAGCATCATCTGTCGGGGGGATGGACCCCGGGCAGGCAACGGAACCCAGATCCTCTTCAAAAACAACGGGGCTGGCACCGCCCCTCAATACCGGCGCGCGCTTGGCCGGGTCGCTCGACTCGGCCGAGCCCCCCAAGCCGGCCAGACTAGCCGACCCGGCAAGACACGTCGACTCGGCCCCAACAACTGGCGCAAGACAGCCGAACTCGGCACGGCCAAAGCCTCCTCACCAAGCCAGCGCCACCCATGGCGTGCTACGCAATCTAGCCGCGGGTCAACTCCCGTCCCATCCAGGCCGTATGACGGGGACGAGACTTCAATCAAGGATGACCGAGGCAACAGTGCCCCGCCCATGCCTCTGGTCAGCAGGAACGTGGCAACAGTGCCCCTCACCTACCCGCTGACCAGGGCCGGCGTGGCAACAGTGCCCCCACCCTCACCGCTGATGACAACAAGCGGCAACCTAACAAAGAGCACTGTATGCGACTCAACTCGGCGACGCCCTGACGATCGACAAGATGGCGCACAGTCCCCCTAGGCTTGCGGGGCCCGCACCTAGGGGAACCCGGCGAACCACAAGCCCTCAGCGGGGCCCAGCCCGGGTCCCCGGACACCGACTACACGGACCCACCGACTTATAACATTACCATTGTACCCCCGAGGGGTTGGACTATAAAACCCCCGGGAGCCGACGATCATTTGGGAGGCGAAGCAGGAGGACTAGCCAAAAAAAAGCAACACCGGAGAGAAGGAGCAGCCCAAGCCTTGGCCAGCTTCCTTCCTCCTTCATACAGCTCCAGGAGCAACATTGTACTATCGATCATCCAACTACACTCGGCAGGACTAGGGGTATTATCTCTCCGGAGAGCCCCGAACCTGGGTATGTCCGGCGTCCCGCGCCCGCTCATGCCAACCTCGCCTCTGGAGCCCACCAGCGCCCTCGAGCCTCCTCCTCTCTTTAGCCATCCCTTGGCATCTGCCGTGCGCCCACCACGACAGTTGGCGCCCACCGTGGGGCAGCTCGAGGAGCTGGCCGGGAGTATGCTTCAGACGGGGACCTTCTCCTACGCCGACGAGTCCGTCGCTCTGGCGGACGACGTCATCGGCGCGCTTGTTGCCTCCTTCGCCGCGCTGCGCATCTCCGATGCGTTCGCGGCCGAGGAGTACCCCAGCGAGGTGCTCAGCTACTCCGACTCTCCCCTCTCCCTCGGCGGTGGCATTTCCGCCGGGGTAATGGGCGTCCATGTGGAGGTCTTCGTCACCAGCGACGGCGCCTCCTCCTCATCGAGCAAGACGAGGAAGGCTGCCGAAGCCAGGGCCGCAGCGGATCAGATCGAGCCGTCCGATCTGTTGCGCCGCGATGCAGAGCCTCCGCATCCCCATCGGCACCGACGTCGACGCCACCAACGTCGCTGAGGCTCGAACCCAGCTCGAGGAAAGGCGCCAGCAGATGCTGGACCTATCTGAGACGCTCGCCGCCTCTCAGCATCGCCTGGACGCCACTCAGCTGGAGCGCGACGCCGCCTAAGGATTCACGCCCGCCGCGGCCGAGCCAAGCCGGGTCGCTGATGTGCGTGCCCGGGGAGGAGCGATCAGCCGGGCCCTCGGCGCCATCCCACCCGTCTACGAGACCCCAGCGAAAAACATGCGCACTGCCTAGGCAGCCGCAGTCGGCCTGGACCAGCTCGCGGGTGAGGAGCTAAAAGAGCGCATCGGGCGGATGCGTGAACTCCTCCACACCGCCAACACCCAACAGGACCGCCTCAACCAGCTCGCCAAGCCGGCGGGATCCGGCTCCGCCCGCCTTGGCGGGCCCGGCGAGCTTCTGCACACCGCTTCCTCGCCACCCGGCGAGGCGCACTCCGGCCAAGCCCGGACTCGGCGCGTTCTTCAAGCCCGGGTGGTTACGCCCTCGTCCTCAACCCCACCATCGTTGCGCGGCGCACATGCAAGTTCTCCTGAGTCCTCATCGACGGCGGCAGCAGCATCAACATCCTCTACCGCGACACGATGACCAAGCTCGGCCTCAAGGCCGAGGACTTGGAGCCAACCCGAACGATCTTCCACGGCATCGTACCCGGCCTCTCCTGCTCCCCCATTGGCCGGGTCCGGCTAGATGTCCTGTTGGGTGACAGCGGTCAGTTCCGGCGAGACCCGATCTGGTTCGAGGTGGTGGACCTGTCCAGCGCGTATCACGTGTTGTTGGGCCGGCCCGCGCTCGCCAAGTTCATGGCGGTTCCCCACTATGCGTATCTGAAGATGAAGATGCTGGGTCCCAAGGGCCTCATCACCATTGCCGGCGATTACCGCAAGTCCCTGGAGTGCGCCCGAGACGGCGCCAAGTTGGCCGAGTAGCTGGTCATTGCCGAGGAGCGGCGCCAGCTTGACCGGATCGTCGCCATGGCAGGCGAGGCCTCCACCACGTCAATCCCGACCCCGGACCTGGCTGACGAGGCCGCCTTCAAGCCCTCCAAGGAGACCAAGAAAGTGAAGCTCAACCCAGAAGACCCTAGCTGCAGCAAGTACGTTGTCATAGGCGCCCGCCTCGACAGCAAATAGGAAGGCGAGCTTGTCGACTTCCTCCGTGAGAATCGGGATATCTTCGCATGGACGCCCAAGGACATGCCGGGTATCCCGAGGAAGTACGCCGAGCACAAACTTCACGTCCGCAAGGACGCCAAGCCTGTCCGTCAACCCCTACGGCGATTTTCCGAAGAGAAGAGAAGAACCATCGGTGAAGAGGTCGCCAAGCTTTTGGCGGCCGGCTTCATAATGGAAGTGTTTCACCCCGAGTGGCTGGCTAACCCAGTCCTCGTCCTGAAGAAGAACAAGACTTGGCGCATGTGTATCGACTACCCCAGCCTCAATAAGGCCTGTCCCAAGGATCCGTTCGCCCTCGCGCGGATCGATCAAGTCATCGACTCGACCGCCGGGTGTGAGCTCCTGTCCTTCCTGGACGCTTACTCCGGCTACCACCAGATCAAGCTGGACCCGGCCGACGCCCTAAAGATGTCCTTCATCACGCCCTTTGGGGCGTATTGCTACATTACCATGTCGTTCGGCTTGAAGAACGCCGGCGCCACCTTCCAGCGCTGCATGCAGAAATGCGTGCTGCCGCAACTCGGCCGCAATATCCACGTATACGTGGACGACATCATGGTGAAGACCAAGCAGCACCTCATGCTCCTCGACGATTTGAAGGAAACCTTCGCCAACCTCCGCGAATACAAGGTCAAGCTTAACCCGGAAAAATGCGTCTTCGGCGTCCTGGCCGGAAAGCTACTCGGCTTCCTCGTCTCGGAACGCGGCATTGAGGCGAACCCGGAGAAGATCAAGGCCATCGAGCACATGCGCAAGCCGGCTCGGCTGCGCGATGTCCAGAAGTTCACCGGATGCTTGGCCTCGGTCAGCCGGTTTCTAAGCCGGCTGGGCGAGAGGGCACTACCCCTGTACCAGCTGATGAAGAAGACGAGCCCGTTCGAATGGAACGGCAAGGCAGGCAAGGCTTTCCAAGACCTCAAGCGCATGCTCTCCACCACGCCAGTCCTGGCCGCGCCGACCGACAAGGAGCCGCTGTTGCTCTACATAGCCGCGACCTCGCGGGTGGTCAACACGGTGCTGGTGGTCGAGCGACCAGAGAAGGGCAAGATCCAAGCCGTCCAGCGCCCAGTCTACTACCTGAGCGAGGTGCTCTCCATCTCCAAGCAGAATTACCCGCACTACCAGAAGATGTGTTATGGCGTGTACTTCACCGCCAAGAAGCTGAAGCAGTATTTCCAAGAGCACGTCGTCACTGTGGTCAGCACGGCGCCTATCGGAAAAATCATCGGGTGCCGGGATGCCAGGTTGCCAAATGGGCGATCCAGCTAGCCGGCCATACCATCCTCTACGAGCCCCGCACCGCGATCGAGTCTCAAGCCCTGGCCGACTTCCTCGTCGACTGGACCGAAACCCAATAATTGCCGCCGCCTCCCGACTCGACGCATTGGTGCATGCACTTCGACGGGTCCAAGATGCGACTCGGCTTGGGGGCCGGCATCGTACTGTCGTCCCCGAAGGGCGACCGGCTCCGCTACGCGCTCCAGATCCACTTCGCTGCCTCCAACAATGTCGCCGAGTACAAAGCCCTTGTGCACAGCCTCCGGCTGGCCAAGGAACTCGGCATCCGGCGCATCCTGTGCTACGGCGACTCGGACCTGGTGGTGCAGCAATGCTCCGGCGAATGGGACGCCCGTGACTCCAACATGGCAAGCTACCGCTTCCTCGTCCAGAAGCTGTCTGGATCCTTTGAGGGCTGCGAGTTCCTCCACGCCCCGCGCGCGGAGAACGAAGCAGCCGACACACTCGCCAAGATTGCCTCGTCACGTCAAGCCATCCCGTCCGACGTCTCCCTCGAGCACCTGCGCAAGCCGTCCGTCAAGCCATCGCCGGACTCCGAGTCCATCCACGTTCCAGACGACCCGGCCGCACCTCAACCCGGCCCGGGGGCTGCTCAGCTCGACCCGGCCACCATCGTCCCGGACCCGGCCATCGCCATCCCCGACCCGGGGGCTGCTCAACCCGGCTCGAGGGCTGCCGACTCGGAACCCAACCTGGTGGCCGTCTTCGCCGTGGTTACGGCTCCATCTTGGGCCCTCTCAACATCAGAATTTTGGAGAACGGGGTTCTCCCCATGGACGAGACCGAAGCTCGGCAAGTGCAGCGCCGGGCGTCCGCCTACAGCATCATCAACAACGAGCTCGTCAAGCGCAGCTCCACCGGCGTGTTCCAGCGCTGCGTCGAGCAGGAGCGGGGCATCACATCCTCCTCGACATACATCAGGGCGAGTGTGGGCACCACGCCGCATCACGATCCCTGGTGGCCAAGGCGTTCCGCCACGGCTTCTACTGGCCCACGGCCCTCCAAGACGCCGAGTCGCTCGTCCTCAAGTGTGAGGGATGCCAGCGCTTCAGCAAACGCAGCCACCAGCCGGCGTCAGCACTCCGCACCATACTGATCGCCTGGCCCTTCGCGGTCTGGGGACTCGACATGGTGGGACCCTTCAAAACCGCCCGAGGCGGCATGACGCACTTGCTGGTGGCAGTGGACAAATTCACCAAGTGGATCGAGGCAAGACCAATCAAGAAATTGGACGGGCCAACAGCCGTCCGGTTCATTAAGGACATAGCGGTGCGCTACGGCATGCCGAACAGCATCATCACCGACAACGGCACCAACTTCGCCAAGGGCGCGCTCGAGCAATACTGCTCCATCTCCGACATTCGCCTCGACCTGGCCTCTGTTGCACATCCGCAGTCCAACGGGCAGGTCGAGCGGGCCAATGGACTCATCCTGTCCGGCGTCAAGCCGCGACTCGTCGAGCCGCTCATCCGCTCACCCGGCAGCTGGCTTGACGAGTTGCGAGCCGTTCTCTGGAGTCTACGCACCACGCCGAATCGGTCGACCGGGTTCACCCCGTTCTTCCTCGTCTACGGAGCCGAAGCCGTCATCCCGACCGACGTCGAGTTCGACTCGCCGCGCGTCGCGATGTACACCGAAGCCGAAGCCAGAGAAGCCCGCGAAGATGGCGTCAACCTGCTCGAAGAAGCACGCCTCCTGGCGCTCAGTCGCTCGGCCATCTACCAGCAAGGCCTGAGGCACTACCACAGCAAGAAGATCAAGCCCCTCGCGTTCCGTGAGGGCGACCTCGTCCTCCGACTCGTCCAAGAGCAGGCAGGCCAGCACAAGCTATCCCCTCCATGGGAGGGCCCATTCATCGTGAGCAGGGCCTTGCGCGACCGCAACGCCTACTACCTCATCGACGCACGCAAGTCGAGGAAGCGCAAGAAGGACACCGCCGGTGAAGAAACGACCCGGCCGTGGAACACGGAACTCCTCCGCCTGTTTTACAGTTAGCCGCACGAGCGTATGTATCATCGCCTTTTGAAAACGCATAAAACTATGGGGTCCCTGAACGAGACTCGGGGGCTGCCTTTTGTCGACCAATTTATTGTGTCCCTATTTTCTTGCATCACTATACCACTGAACCCGGCCACCGGTCCGACTCGCTCGACCCGGGGGCTCGGGGGCTGGCCGGCTCGGTCGCTACCCCGCCGCCTTTCTTGGTGATTCTTGATAAAGTTAGGATGCCGCGGTCCCCTACTTCGCCCTAAAGCCACAGATCCAGCTTTGGCTGTCGGCTGGCAAGCACAACGGGCCAAAGCTCCTTTACGCTTCAAACACTAAGCCAAAGGTTGCCGGGTCGATCAACCCGGCCCGCCATTCATCAAATGAACAGCCGCACGACCGGCTGCTCGCCAACCGGCTTCGCCGGCCCAGTGGGTGTTTCGCTCGTGCTCAACGTTTCGAGGGACCCAAGTCCTGCGCGCTCCTCTCAAAGAACCGAACTCCTTGTCACAGACCGGAGCCTCGGCCGTCTGACTCGCGGGGGGGGGGAGGTTTGAGAAAGGAAAAGCGCATGAAATCGGTCCAAAAAATGGAAGGCAAAAAAGGAAAAGCACCCATGACATCTACAAGTATTTAAGAAAAGGCCCACGGCCCGAGTTCATTACACCCTAAAACCCCCAGTGGGTGGGTGGACCTGCTATTTAACAGATTTTACACAAAGTGTCTCAGGCATTTGCAGCGCCGCGTCGCGACATCGACAGCTCTCCCCTCGCGGCCTCCGGGTCCAGCGAGGTGCCGGTGCCCTCCTTAGCATCCGCGTCGCGGTAGACGCCCGTCTCCTCCGAGCTCCCCTCCGGATCGTGGAGGAGCAAGCCGTAGTCGTCGCCGTCCACGACCCCGCCGTCTTCCGTCCACTCCGGATGGAACTCGTCGTGGAAGGCGAACTCGGTGATGTAGCTGGCCCGGGAGGCGATCCGGCCGGCTTGCTCCTGAAAGAGCTGCTCCGAACCGGCCCGCTGGCCCATCAACGCGTCCAGCTGCAGGTCCGGATGCCAGGACAGCACGAACCGGAGCGCCATCTCAGCACCGGCATGAGCGGCGGAGACGCGCCACTCGCCAAGCCGGTCCGGCCCCATCTCCAACCAACGCGCCAGGCGCGAGAAGCTGCTCGGTTGGACGGAGTCCGGCCATAGGGCCGCCGTCATCGCGGTGCCGGCCTGGGACAGCCGCCCCAACTGCGTTCCCAGAACCTGCAGGCGGGCCTCAGCGGCGGCGATGATCTCCGGGAAGGTCCAGGCCACCCGCGGATCCGTCCCGGACCCAACGACGCCGGTCGGGTCACGCTGATAGCGGACGGCTTCCTCCGCCAGCCGCTGCGTCTCTGGGAAGGCCCTGCCGCAAAGGAAGAAGCGAGTTAGAAGAAGAACAACAAGGAAGAAAGGCCGAATCCCGACCCGGCAAACGACAAGAAAAAAGCACTTACTAGAGAAGGACTCTTCCAGGTGCTGCGCCTCAAGCAACGTACCACGCCGCTCCCGCTCGATGGCGCGGTCGCGCTCCTCGAGCGCCTTCTCCAGATCGGCCGCCTTGGCAAGGGCCGCCTTCAGCTCGGCGTCCTTGTCTTCGGCCGCCTTCTCGGCCGCCTCCGGCGACGGGCCTCGTCCTGACAGGCCCCCTCAGCCATGGTGACCTGCCCCCACAGGCGATCCACCTCGGCCTAGAGCCGGTCCTTGTCGTCGGCCAGCTGGCCGCGCTGCTGGTCTGCCTCCACCAGGGCCTGCTGCGCCTCTGCCACCTTGGCGGCTTCCGCCTTAAGGAGCTCCACCTCGGCCTCGAGGCGGCTCTTGTGACCCGCCAGCTGCTCATGCAGCCGGTTGGCCTCGTCGAGAGACCGCCGAGCCGCGGCCGCCTCCGCCCTCGCCTGCGCCGCCTTGACGCCAAGACGGCCGGTGTCGGTAACGAGCCGGTCGTAGTGATGACCGGCCCGGAGCAGACGAGTCTGCCGGGACAGCACCTCGGCTGCGAAAAAGGACTCAGCAGAAGAAAAAAGCAAGACTTAAGATTTGGCCCAACTGTTACACAGTTGGCCCGAATCTCGGGGGCTACACCCAGTGGGTGCGCTAGCGCGCCCCCACTAGAAAAGAGCACAAGGATACCTATGGCGACGCGGAGCTCCTCCTCCTTGGCGGCAAGCCGCTCCACGAGCTCCCGGTGCTTGCCCAGGAGACGATTGTAGGCGGCGACCCGGAAGGCGTCGAGATGCTGAAGAGAGCAGAAATAAGAACAAGGCCAACACTCTAAAGATTCGACCCAACTACTACGTAGTTGGCCCGAACCTCGGGGGCTACACCTAGTGGGTGCGCTGGCGCGCCCCCACAAAGAAGAAAATTGCAAGAAGACTTACCAGAACGACGCGCTCCAGGTCGAGCGACCGCTCCACCTCGGCCTGGGCGAAGGCCTCGAGCCGTTTCGTCCGGCCTCGCAGGTGGCGACTGACGACGTCCAGCGCCGCCTCCTCCTGGGTTTGAGGCCCGAAGACAACGGCGCCACCGCTCCGCGCCGGCTGCGGCACGGCAGCTCGGCGCTCTCCCTGCCGGGGCACTAAGGCGTGCACCTCGCTGGCCGCTCGCGACGCGGCCAGCACCTCCTCCGGGACGCCCTACGTCGCCGTCCCTGACCCAGACGCCGGGACGCCCTGCGTCGCCGTCTCTGGCCCAGCTGCCGGGGTGACCTCCGGCACCGCCGCCCGCGGTGCCTCCTCCAAAACCGGCGGCGCCTCCGCTGCTGCCGCCCGCAGCGTCTCTTCCAAAACGACGCCGGGTCCACCACCATCAGTCCCCGCTCGCTCGGCCATGTCGGCCCGCGGCGGGGTGTCATCCTCCACCTCTACGACCCCCCGGTCGGGGATCACCACCTCAGCCCGGCCTCCATGGCCGCGCTCCCTCACCGACGACGGCTCAAAGACCGTCGCCGCCACCACCGTGCCCTCCGGCATCTCGCGCCAGACCGGCTCCGCGTCGGGTCGCGCCCATGCCGCCGCCACGTCGGTCCAAGCTCGGACTGACGCCGCCTCCAGCTCTGCCTCGGCCCGGTTCCTGTCCCGCCAGGCCAAGGCTTCGGCGTCGTTCAGATCCAGGCCGAGGTCCGAGTCGACCCGTCCCTCCGCCTCGGCCTGGCCGGCAAGGTTGGACCAGCTCCTGCGGAACGCGGCCCCTTCGGCGGTCGCGGCTTCCGCCGCCGCCCTCGCCAGCGCGATTGGCGACCTAGAGAAGAAGACAGAATGAGCAGAAAAGAAACAAGACTAGCTCAAGAAAAAAAACCTGAGCGCAAACAAGAGATGAAGCTTACCCTGCCAAGACCGGGACCGGGGTTGGCCTCCCGTGCCCGCCGCCGCGCTTCCTCTTGGCCGGCCTCCCGGCCCCGGCCGGGTCCGCCATGCGCTTCGGGGCCCGGGGTCGCGGTGCGACACTGTCTTTCCCATGCGGGCGGCTCGGCGCCGTCCCATGCGAGGACCCGGCTCCGCCCGCGTCGCCGCCTCCCCCGCCCAACGCCACTACACCAACAACTGGCGTCAGCACCGGCCGTTCCATGCCGCGGTCAACAATTCAAGACACATGAAGAAAAATGCAAGACTTACCCGCGCGACGCCCAACGCCGGCGTCGGACTCGGCCTCCTCCTCCCCGCCACGAGCCACGAGCTCCTCTGGCGCCACCGGCTCCACCTGCAACGGAGCTCGGGCGTAAGGATGCCGAATCGCGTTCAGAAGTACCCCCCACGTCACATCAGGACGGATGAGAAGGTGCACGGCAGCAAAGTGAGAAGACCAGACACTCACCTGCGGCGCCGGGTTCGACTGGGTGTACGGCGCCTTGCCGAACCGCCAGTCCTCCCCAAGGTTGGCCTTGGAGATGTCGTTCACGCTGCACGCGACCTGCTCTGCGGACAGCCGCGTCGACCCCATGCGGTTGGGGTCTTGAAGGCCGACCATTTCGCCGATGAGGCAGGAGTGCCTCTGAAGCGGAAGGACCCGACGCATGATGAACGCGGCGAGGAGGTTGGTGCCGGTGAGTCCCTCCTGCGTCCTCATCACCGTCACCCACTCGCAGAGATTAATGATCTCCTGCGACGGGCGCTTGGGCGAGTAGCCCTAGTTCATCTTCGCCCGCGGCGGTGCGATGGCGAAGGCCGGAAGATTGATGCGATCCGCTCCAAGGTTGCGGACGTAGAAGAAGGAGTTCTGCCACTTCTTGGCAGAGTCCTCCAGCGGGATCTTGGGGAAATCCGCCCCTGACCGCTTCGAGATGACGGCGGCGCCGCAATCAGCGAACTCCCTGGCCGACGGGCCCTGCTGCTTCAAGGAGAAGAAGCGCACCCAGAGGTCGATCGTAGGCTCGACCCCCAGGTACCCCTCGCAGAGGGTGACGAAGCCGGAGAGCTGGACGATGGCGCCGGCGCCAAGATGATGCGGCTGGAGCCCGAAGAACCCCAGGAAAGCGCGGAAGAAGGTGTTCGCCGGCAGCCCGAACCCGCGCTCGAAGTGCGTGAGGAAGACCACGCGCTCCTGCCCCTCGGGCCGAGGCCTCTGCTTGCCGCGCGGCAGGCGGATGCCGACGTCCGTCTCCCGCGGCAGGCGCCGCGTCGCCCGGAGTTGGGTGATGTCCTCGGAGGTGACGTTCGAGCCCATCCAGGAGCCCGATGGCAGCGACATGATCGAAGGAAGAAGAAGGAAGATGTACGACGAAGGAGTTCTGCTCGGAGCAGCGGGCGCCGCAGTGCGTCTGTTGCGAAGAGCGGAGCGAGAGCAAAGGGACAGGAGGGCGCGAGCGAGAATAATGTCCATCGCCCCCCTGCCCCCCCGATTTATAACCCTCGCTTTGAACGTGAGGAAGTGGGATCGTCTGCATGCACCCATTCCACTACCCCGCAATAAGTGCGCGCGTACACGCGCAGTAACTGCCCGGGGAAGAGCAACCTGCCCCCGGACGCCGCAATAAATCCGCGTGCTTGGGCCGAGGGCGCGCGGCGGCGGGCCCCAGCTCGTCGCCCGGTCCCGTCACGCGCGTGGCCTGTGAGGCCCCTCCGGCTTCCGGGCACCACGTGGTGCCCGCGCAAAGCCCGAGGGATTGCCCCAAGATTAGGCGGACTTCTCGGTCCCCGCCACGACCGAGACGCCGTGATCCGCTTTCCGAGAAAACCGGCACACAGTGGGTGTTGCCGGACCTGGCGCTCGTAGAATCCACCTTGCTTAAGGGGGAAACTGCGAAGGCCCACTCATCTGAAGACGGGACCTTCACAGCTTCGGGGACTACTGTCGGGCGGATGGACCCCGGGCAGGCAACGGAACCCGGATCCTCTTCAAAAACAACGGGGCTGGCACCGCCCCTCAATACCCCCCAAGCCGGCCAGACTAGCCGACCCGGCAAGACACGTCGACTCGGCCCCAACAACTGGCGCAAGACAGCCGAACCCGGCACGGCAAAAGCCTCCTCACCAAGCCAGCGCCACCCATGGCGTGCTACGCAATCCAGCCGCGGGTCAACTCCCGTCCCATCCAGGCCCTATGACGGGGACGAGACTTCAATCAACGATGACCGAGGCAACTGTGCCCCGCCCATGCCTCTGGTCAGCAGGAACGTGGTAACAGTGCCCCTGACCTACCCGCTGACCAGGGCCGGCATGGCAACAGTGCCCCCACCCTCACCGCTGACGACAGCAAGCGGCAACCTGACAGAGAGCACTGTACGCGACTCGACTCGGCCATGCCCTGACGATCGACAAGACGGCGCACAGCCCCCTAGGCTTGCGGGGCCCGCACCTAGGGGAACCTGGCGAACCACAAGCCCTCAGCGGGGCCCAGCCTGGGTCCCTGGACACCGACTACACGGACCCACCGACTTATAACATTACCATTGTACCCCCGAGGGGTTGGACTATAAAACCCCCGGGAGCCCACGATCATTCGGGAGGCGAAGCAGGAGGACTAGCCAAAAAACAGCAACACCGGAGAGAAGGAGCAGCCCAAGCCTTGGCCAGCTTCCTTCCTCCTTCATACAACTCCAGGAGCAACATTGTACTATCGATCATCCAACTACACTCGGCAGGACTAGGGGTATTATCTCTCCGGAGAGCCCCGAACCTGGTATGTCCGGCGTCCCGCGCCCGCTCATGCCAAGCTCGCCTCTGGAGCCCACCAGCGCCCTCGAGCCTCCTCCTCTCTTTAGCCATCCCTTGGCATCTGCCGTGCGCCCACCACGACACCATCTCCACCACGGAGCTCCCAAACAAGAGCAGTTAGTAAGGCAGCTCTAGTGCCCAAAGTGCCAGTACTACCACGGCGAACCCCAACTCCACCAGTTAGTACACCTATTCCTGTGGACGAAGCACAACCGGCCATTCATAGTTTAGCATCTATTGCATTTGATGTTGTTAAATCCTATGTGCGTATCTTCCCATCATGGAAATATTATACTGAAGATGAAGGAAAATGCCAGTTGCAGGCGTTTGTCCAGGAGTTATGTGTAAGTAATGTTATTCATGGCAATTACTTTGCTTTGTCCCATACATTCTACCTCCATGATGGTTATAATACAACAAATTTTCCCATTTTTCTCTATAGAGAAGGACCGATTTGGAAACTCAGGATGAGGTAACCTGTGCTAATACCCCTGCTATCTTCAAGAATGCTTGGTGGCAGTATCAGAATTACCTGAAGAAAACGTACTTCACTGGCAAAGAAACTCATCAAATTCCCTTACGTTCTCCCCAGACACATTTACTAAACGATGACTGGGAACGCCTTGTTCTGTACAGGTCCCGAACCAAGAATGTGGTAAGGTCTATGAGCTCATTTTATTTTAAGTACTATATGCTTGTGTCTTACTGTACTCTGTTCATGTAGAACAAGTGCTTAAACCTGAAGAACAACTGTTCTCATTTAAGATTCCATTGCTATCGTGCATACTACTTTGCTCTTGTATCACTATATTTACTCATACAAACTTATTTTTAAATTGAACGATCCAATGGAAACTCCAATGGCACAACAGGTATGTTTACGCATGTTTCTTTAACAGGTTTGCTCTTATAAATAGCTCTGTTGATTTCAATTTCAATTGTGTACACAATTGACTTCTCATATCATGCACATTACTAGCATCACAACAGGGCCAATAGTGTTGTTGTACATGTAGACCCGTGGTACCCATCTGAAATCTTGTTGTGCCGTGTAGTTTCTCACACTTTGTATTCTTTCAGTGCTGCTTTCTCTTGAACTGATATGATTTGAACCATGTCTCTATTTTGATTTGGCAATACAATGCAGTGACCATAGGACATAGATATATGTTTGTTTGATGCTTTTGTAATGTACTACTTGGCAATAGAAGACTTGGTAGTTTAATATTGTCCACCTTACTAATGAACTGGTTCACCGAAATGAGTTTCATATACTAGTACATGCTAAACCTGTTATGTGTCTGCTTGTTTCTTCTTTTAGAATGCTGACAGAATATTGGGGAAGAGTGCCTTATTAAGTAATGGTAAAGGAAGTAATGCATATAAGGTTCAGGATCGTGAGACATCCTTGTTGGTCGCCAGCAAAGCTGATAAAACAGCTAAGGAAAACTATCTTGAAGACAGTGAGACAACCCCAAAGTCCTGTATTGGTTTACTGTTCGAGTTACTGGCCACTACCGCTTGCACAAGCTATTCAAACTCACTGTCTGAATCAGTTCGGTTTCTTGTAAACTACAAGCTGAAAGACATCGATCAGCTGTGTTGCGACAAGAAGCGGAAGGACTACAGAAGTCCCTGGAGCATTTAGATGCATACTTTCTGGTGCAACAGCAAGCATTGGAGAATTTTTGCGCCAAATAGGACAAAGCTAATAAGCTTGCTAAGCTTATTGCCAGCATGGTGGACACCCAGGATAACGTTTCTTGAGCTCTTCTGAAGTTGTTTCAGTTATGGACTTGTTTTGTTGCCGCGTTTATTTGCACTGGTGGCCAATTTTGATGGCCAGTGTATGTAATATGCTGCTTTGTTCCCTATATTTGCACTGGTGGCGAACTTTGATGCCCAATGGATGTAATATGTGTAATAGCTATAATAGGCTAGCATTAATTGCTTGCTTATTTATTTCCTTATTGTCTTGTTTAGTTGTTTGCTTGTAGTCACTGCAGTTCTTTTTCCGTATTTTTCTAGTGGCCACAATAACCTATTTTTGGTAACTAGGCCACAATAATCATGGCAACACACGGACTGTTGTAACCATGGTCCTCCTACGGGCCGTAGGATCCATGGGCCTTCTATGGGCCGTAGGATCCATGGGCCTTCTACGGGCCGTAGGATCCATGGACTTTCTATGGGCCGTATGACCATGGGCCTTCTACGGGCCGTAGGATCCATTGGTCTTCTACGGGCCATAGGATCCATGGGCCTTCTACGGGGCGTATAATCATTTCGCCAAACATGGGCCATACTATTCGTGGACCATAATGGGCCGTATTTGATAATGCTATGAAAACAGCCCAACGGGTTAACAGGCCACAAACGGGCCGAATGTAACCACGGGCTGAAGTTGGCCCACAAACGGAACATGCCAGTAACGGACCATAACTAACCAAATTCTAGAAATGGGCCCAAGAATAAATGGGCCCTCAGAAGGCCGAAAGTTAACACGGGCTGGAAACGGCCGACGGAATAATGGGTCGTTAATGGGTATAAAGCGATACACTGTTCATTATGGGTCAGTTTCATCTCGGGCCTTTAATGGGCCGAGAGTTACAAAGGGCCTCATATGGGCCGAAAGACATCATGGGCCAGAAGTTAGAATGGGCTAGAATCATATTGGACGGTCCAGATGAAGCTACTGGGCTTAATTCCGATAGGCCATAATAGGTCGGGAGTTAGCGGGTCGTAAATGGGCTATATACGAACATGCCATTAACAGGCCTTCTGTGGGACGGCCCATTACCTTTTGACCAAGTCAAACGGGCCGGCCTTTTCACCGAAATGGGCCTCTGTTGGGCCGTGCCACGTGTCGACGTATCATATGCGCCTCCTGTCCAATGAGTGGATGACATCTGTCCGAACGGTGAGACAACACGTGTTTCCTCTGGCCAATGAGAATTTTACACGTGGAAAACCCCCATTGGTCCTGGCTGTTAACTGGTTATCGGATCCAAAACCGGACCCGATAGCTTAACGGCGACCTGTTATAGTGGATGCCATGTGTCGGTCACCCTTGACGAAAGCACTTCTATGACGCGCGATTTATCGTCATGGAAGTGGCACTTCCGTGATGATAATTTTGGTAGTCATGGAACACTTCTACGACAGCACAAGTATGACTATCTTGATTCTGTCATAAAATCGTCATGGATGTACATGCATGACAGAAAACGTGACCTAGTGTGACAAACATGTATCATCACGAAAGTGTATTTTTTGTAATGATTTCTGGGATGATCCTTTTCTTTATCGGTATGGATCGGATGACATGATTAAGCTTCTGGTCCAGAGCATGAGATGAATGCTATACTCGAAAGCTGCCGTAGCAGCCCATATGCAAGACATCGTGCAGGTGACAGAACCGCCGCCAAGGTGCTTCAATCAGGATTCTACTAGCCTACTGTCTTTAGAGATGCCCACAAGTTTCTTAAAAATTATGATGCGTGTCAACGCACATGTAACAAAGGAAGAAGGCAAGAAATGCCCAGGAATTACAGTCTAGTCTGTGAACCCTTTGATGTTTGGGGATTGGACTATCTGGGACCTTTTCCCATTTCAGATGGGTATACTCATATTCTTGTAGTTGTAGATTATGTTACCAAGTGGGTTGAAGCCTTACCAACCAAACATGCAGATGCGGCTACTTCGTCGAAGATGATAAAGGACATCACATTACCCAGGTTCAGAGTTCCTAAAGTTCTTATCACCGATGATGGATCTCATTTTATACAGGGAACTTCGGTAGAGTACTTCGAAAGTATGGAGTAACTCATCGAATAGCTTTGCCATATCATCCACAAACTAGTGGTCTAGTGGAACTCTCAAATCGGGAGATAAATACGATATTGCAGAAGACGGTGCAGAAGTCCAGAAAGGACTGGGCAGGAAAGCTAAATGAAACATTATGGGCCTACCGCACTGCCTGCAAGAATCCTATGGGAATGTCACCGTACAAAATGGAATATGGTAATGCTTTCCATTTACCCCTAGAGCTTGAACATAAGGCCTATTGGGCAATAAGGAATATCAATTTAATCTTAAGGAAGCAGGAGAGAAAAGATTACTAGACATACATGCTTTAGGAGAGCTTCGTACCAGTGCTTATGAGAGTGCCAAATTGTTTAAAGAAAAGGTTAAGATGTGGCATGACCGTAAGATACTGAAACAAACCTTCACTGCAGGGGACAAGGTCCTCCTATATAATTCTCGTCTCAAGTTGTTTCCAGGGAAACTCAGGTCTCGCTGGGAAGGGCCTTATGAGATAGAATAAGTATATAACTCTGGGTCTATCCGGTTAAAAGGAGGGAAAGATGGGCCCTGGATCGTGAACGGACAACACTTGAAGTTGTACCTCACAAATCAAAAAAAGGAAGAACAAGAAGTAGAAGAGGTAAGTTTTCTCACGATCGAGCAAGCCAAATCCCTCCGGAAAGAAAGGAAGGTATGAAATAGCACCTCCGTATAATGTATGTAATTATAGGAGTAAAAATTGTATTTTTTCTTAGACCTGCCAATTTTGAATCTGAATTGTTGGAATTTCATTTATAGTTGGAGGCTTTGTTACTAACCTTTCAGAGAGGACACAAATTTCTAAGGTAAAAGTTGACGTAGCAGCCAACCGAGAGAAAGGCAACGTTTCAAACGAGCGGACGCGCCCATTTGGGCCGTCGTGCAGATGCTAGATGAAAGTGATGCAGAGTCAAGAGTGAAAGTCGGTGCTTCATACAGATGTCTGCGGCCATTTGAGCGGTCGTTTGAGTTCCCTTCGACAAGGACCACAACCACGGAGAAAATGGCGACGTTCTAAATGACTGGTGGCGCCGAAGCGATCGTTTGGATCCATCACTGTAACAAGTATAGAAAAAGGGAAATCTCAGTGGCAGATGAAACAACCGACCATACAAGTGCGAGCGCCTATATGGAAGGCCGTCCTTTGGTCTGTTTTCGCGATTCTTTCCTGATTTTGTTCTAATTTCTTTCTTTCGAACCTTTTGTCTTTGATCTCGTGATTACCTTTAAACTTCGCCTTTATAAGGAGGGAAGGGGCACATCATTAAGCCCTAAACCACCTGATCTCACATCTCCTTTGCTTCCCATCTCCACCAAAAAGCTTTAGAAGGCTGAATATATTGTCGCTTTATAAGGAGGGAAGGGGCATAGTAAGTTGGAATTGATCCAAGAAAGTTACTGTGGCGAATTTTATAACAGAAGGTTGAGTATATTGTTGCTTTAGAAGCAACAATAGAGGGTGATGAATCAAAGGTTCATTTATGAACTTAATATGGTTTCTAGATGATAGTGCAAATAGAACACTATTCTCAAATAGTGGTCCTATAGCTCAAAGATCTTGCCAGTGATTCAATATATACAAAGCTTGTTTCACACAAATTATGAATTTATGTAAAAGCATGATAGATGCATTAAAATGCAAATAGTACACATGGATCTGAAGTTATCAAAATCAATAGGACAAAGTCTATACCACAAGCAAAGCATGGACTGATACCGGATTGCCATTGGTGTAAAAGTTAAAGGTGCTAACTAGATTATTGACTCTAGTGGAAATGAGAGACTGCTGGAAATATGCCCAAGAGGCAATAATATTTGTATTATCATATTTCCATATACATAATTATAGATTTTACTTTTCATGCTATAACTGCTATGATCCTGGAATATGCGATTCAGTGGAAAACTCATAAGCACGTGGGGAATAATAAACGGTTAAATATAAGGTTCCTAGTCTTGCCTCTAGGACTAGCTCAAGTGTTATTGGTGATCATGTTTTTAGGATCTTAGGATATTGTTTAAAGTGTTAAACGATAGTCCTAAAACAACTTTGAGATTATGACGTTGGAAGAACGATCATATTGAATTGACCCAAACTTGTTTGTTGTGATTTGAATTAGTATCATCTATATTCAGTTGTAATAACATGGAGTTTTAATGTGTGATTTTGCTCCTTAGACCATGAGAGTACCACGGTCACGTCTTACCGTACGATGGGATTTGGGGTTTCTCAAACGTCACTTGCAACACGGTGATCATAATGACAACTTATAGGTTCATCGAAAAGTTTGACAAGTGGACGGATAGCTCAAGAGTGGGATTTGCTCCTCCAATGATGGAGAGATATTCTTAGGGCCCTCTCAGTGTGACAGCATCAATCCGTCTGGCCAGACACACATGACTTCGTCACGAGGATGCTGGAACACAATAACGAGACAGAAGAACAAAAGCGGTAACGAGGATTTCAATATAGTGAGCATGGTGATGACTCAGGAGGATACAGATGCATCCCGGGTTTTGTGAAGTATCCCTAAGAAAAGGGAACATCACATGATAACCAAAAGCGAATATCATTCGTGTATTCATAGGGACCGATATGGATGTCCATGATTCCGCTATCGGTCAATGAACGAAGGGGTTTCGTTGATGTCTATGATTAATCGAACCTACGGGGTCACAAGCTTAAGGTAATCACGATCTGCCGAGTGTTAGTGCGAAAGGAGTAATGAGAATATATTTTTGGAATTGTTTCATTAATATCCAAAATAGTTCTGAGAGGTTCCGGAAGTGTTTCGGGGTCACTTGAAGGGTTTCGATGAATATTGGGTGATTGCTTGTATCTGCGTTGGTATTTCCCCAAAGAGGAGAGGATGATGCAGCACAACAACGGTAAGTATTTCGCTCAGTTATGAAACCGAGGTTATCAATCTAGTAGGATAACCAAGCAACACTATGTAAACGGTACCTGCACACAAATAACAAATACTTGCAACCCAACGCGTAAGAGGGGTTGTCAATCCCTCCCTGGTATTGAGATAGATTAAATTGTATGAGATTTGATAAATAGATCTGACAAAAACACACAAAAAATAAATCTCCTTGCGTAGAGGTTAAGGCCAGACGGATTACTGAAATGCCCGTGATTGGGTGCTTGGCGTAGAATGAGTGGAGCATACTAGGAATGCCGAATGCCTCGTGGGTTTTCATAACCCTGCTGCGCAAAAATGGGATATGCACGGAAAGCCGTGTTTCATGAAACCTTTGATTCAAAGAACTGCGCTTAGCCCCCCCGTTCATGAAACGGCTCTGCTGTAGCAAGGTATTTTTGGGTTTTTGGAATAAATCTGAAAACAATATGATAGGAAATAGACCGGGTGCCGTAAATTTCACTAGTGGCTTCTCTCGACAAAATAGCATACGGCGGGTAAACAAATTACTGTTGGGCAATTGATAGAAGAGCTAATAATTATGACAATATCCAAGCAATGATCATGTATATAGGCATCACGTCCATGATTAGTAGACCGACTCCTACCTGCATCTACTACTATTACTCCACACATCGACCGCTATCCAGCACGCATCTAGTGTATTAAGTTCATGGAGAAGCGGAGTAATGCAATAAGAACGATGACATGATGTAGACAAGTTCTATTCATGTAGGAAGAGACCCCATCTTTTTATCTTTAATAGCAATGATACATGCGTGCCTTGCTACCCCTTCTGCAACTGGGTGAGGACACCGCAAGATCGAACCCATCACAAAGCACCTCTTCCCATTGCAAGAAAAATCAATCTAGTTGGCCAAACCAAACCAAAGTTTCGGAGAAGAAATACGAGGCTATAATAATTATGCATATAAGAGATCAAAGAAGACTCAAATAATACTCATAGATAGAACTGATCATAAACTCGCAATTCATCGGATCCCAACAAACACACCGCAAAAAGTCATTACATCAAATAGATCTATGGGCACATAGTTCCTATTTGCAAGAATAAGAACATCATTAATTCTTCCCAAAGCCTTTTTAATAGTAGAATCCGCCAAGTGCAAATTAAGAGAACACTCTTCAATATTGGTAAGACCAAGCACATCACATAGAGATTTCGGAATTGTGGAAACACTAGCACCCAAATCACATAAAGCAAAGCACTCATAATTTTTAATCTTGACTTTAATGGCAGGTTCCCACTCATCATACAATTTTCTAGGAATTGAAATCTCTCATTCCAACTTTTCTTCTAAAGCTTTCATCATCGCTTGTACAATATGTTTAGTAAAAGATTTGTTTTGTTCATAGGCATTGGGTGAATTTATCATGGATTGCAACAAAGAAATACATTCAATCAAAGAGCAACTATCATAATTAAAATCTTGGGATAATTAGATTTATGCCCCTAGTTGTGTCCCACTCGTCTGTTTTACCCCTAATTCCCAAAAGTTACCAGTTCTGTCCGAGTCACTTTGCTCCTCTTATGCTTTTGCCCTTTGGCCGTTTGACCGTCAGTTTGAAAAATTCATACTGAATCAGAAAAATGCAAATAAGATACCAAAATGTTCAAAAAAACATCACCTATATGTCAGTGTCATTTGCGTTCATTAAAAAAGTGTTGGAAAGTGCACATCCGAGTTTTAGCTCTTTTGATACCACCATGAATAGTGAACTCAAAAAAATTCAAAAAAAAATCAAAAAAATATGGTGGCGAAGAACAAAAAATGTTCTAAGTGCTTGCCAAGTTTCATTAGGGAACGACATTCGTGGAAGTCGTGGCAAAAAAATAATCTATTTTGGAGTGCTGATTGTTTTTCTTGCCACGGCACCCACGAATGTTATTCCCTGATGAAACTTGGCAGGCACTTAAAACATTTGTCATTCTTTGCCACCAATATTTTTTCAATTTTTTAGATTTTACTATTCATGGTGGTAGCATAAGAGCTAAAACTCGGATGGGCACTTTCCAACACTTTTTTCATGAATGCAAATGACACTGACATATAGGTGATGTTTTTTTGAACATTTTGGTATCTTATTTGCATTTTTCTGATTTAGTATGAATTAGTTATGAAGTTTTCAAACTGATGGTCAAACGCTCAAAGGGCAAAAGCATAATAGGAGCAAAGTGACTTGGACAGAACCAGTGACTTTTGGGAATTAGGGGTAAAACAGGCGAGTGGGACACAACTAGGGGCATAAATCTAATTATCCCTAAAATCTTTGTAATCCAAAAGAGTGGGCACATCACTAGTTAAAGTTTTGACCTCTCCAAACCCACTTTTATCGCCCTCTAACTAAATTTGACTCTTCTTCAGTCCTATTTTCATCAAGTTTAATATTACTAAACAAGGAATCAATTGAAGAAACACCAATCATTTTACGATCTTCATCATTATTATGAAAGCAATCAGTAGAAAACACTCTTTCTAAAACTTCTCTTTTAGCTCTAAGCATAGCGGTTCTTTTCTTACTCTCATCCATAGAAACATATAAAGTTTTAATTGAATCATTAACACCAACCTTAGGTGGAAAAATTTAATCTTAAGATTTTCTACATCATGCGAAATTCTATCAATGCTTCTAGACATATCATCAAGTTACCCAATTTTTCTTCTATTGTAGTGTTGAAAACTTTTTGAGCATTGATTAATTCTTTAATATTACTCTCAAGATCAGGGGGGTTCCTATTATTATTGTAAGAAGAATTACCATAGGAATTGCCATAATTATTAGAGGAATTTATAGGAAAAGGCCTAGGATTAAAATTACCTCTATAAGAATTGTTATTAAAATTGTTTCGCAAGACAAAATTCACATCTATGGGATCACTATTTTGCTCAATCAAAGTAGACAAAGGTACATCACTAAGATCAATAGGAGCATTTTTATTAGCAACCAATTCATAAGAGCATCAACTTTTTCACTCAAAGTACTAATTTCTTCAATGAAATTGATCTTTTTACTAGTAGGTGCTCTTTCGGTATGCCATTGTGTATAATTTTCCATGATATTATATAGAAATTTAGTAGCTTCACCCAAATTAATCTCCATAAAAGTACCACACTCGGCGGAATCTAAAAGATTTCTAGAAACAAAATTCAATCCTGCATAATTTTTTGTATAATCATCCTAAGATTTAAACCATGAGTAGGACAATTTCTTAGCATCAAATTCATTCTTTCTCAAGATTGTGCAACATGTTCATGCTCATCTTGCTTAAAATTCATGATTTGATTTCTAAGGGAAATAATTTTCGCGGGCGGAAAATACTTAGTAATAAAAGCATCTTTGCACTTATCCCAAGAATCAATACTGTTGCGAGGCAAAGAAGAAAACCAAATTTTTGCACGATCCCGCAAAGAGAAAGGAAACGAATTCAACTTCACAATACCACTGTCCACATCTTTTTTATTTTGCATATCACACAATTCTACGAGAGTGTTTATATGGGACGCGACATCCTCATTAGGAGTACCGGAAAATTGTTGTTTCACAACAAGATTCAACAAAGCGGCATTAATATCATAAGACTCCGCACTAGTGGTGGGAGGAGCAATCGGAGTACTAATAAAATCATTATTGTTGGGATTAGAAAAATCACACAATTTGGCATTTTCTTGAGACATTGTGACTACGCAAAAAATGTTGCAAGCAAACAAGAGATCTAGCGAGAAAAAGCAAACGAAAAAGAAGGCAAATAAAAAGGCAATTTTTTTGTGAACTGGGGGAGATGAAAACGAGAGGCAAATGGAAAATAATTTAAATCGCAAGGGGAAGATATTTGTGATTAGGAACCTGATAGATGTTGATGATGTCTCCCTGGCAACGGCACTAGAAATTCTTCCTGATTGCTTGTATCTGCATTAGTATTTCCCCGAAGAGGAGAGGATGATGCAGCACAACAATGGTAAGTATTTCGCTCAGTTATGAAACCGAGGTTATCAATCCAGTAGGAGAACCAAGGAACACTATGTAAATGGTACCTACACACAAATAACAAATACTTGTAACCCAACGCATAAGAGGGTTGTCAATCCCTCCCCGATATTGAGATAGATTAAATTGTATGAGATTTGATAAATAGATCTGACAAAAACACACAGAAAATAAAGAAAAAGTGCAGCAAGGTATTTTTGGGTTTTTGGAATAATAGATCTGAAAACAACATGATAGGAAATAGAACCGAGGGTCGCAGATTTCACTAGTGGCTTCTCTCGAGAAAATAGCATATGGTGGGTAAACAAATTACTGTTGGGCAATTGATAGGAGAGCAAGTAATTATGACGATATCCAAGGCAATGATCAAGTATATAGGCATAATGTCCAAGATTAGTAGACCGACTCCTGCCTGCAACTACTACTATTACTCCACACATCGACCGCTATCCAACACAATGTTGAGGATATCGCTTATCGTTAGCATCTCGGTCAGCTAGGGATTAGAGATTAATCAAAAATCGTCCGATTAATCGATTAAATCGGTCGACTATTAATCGGCCAGTTTTTGCAAATCCCAGGCTCCCAACACTAAAATATGTTATATTCAACACCAAAATAATATTGGACAGAAGTGTTACCTTGATTCCTAGCCTTTGAATCCTCTTATAATGACAAACAAAATAGGAAAATAGTACATATTGCAAAACAAGGTCCACAAAACACAAATAAACATAGTTTTTGCAAACATAATGTTAGGAATAGGCCCGATTTATCGGTAGATTCCTGATAAATTGCTTGTCAGAGTGATAAATTGGCCCAAACGATAAACGGTGAAGATAAGGCATAATCTTATCGGTCACCCCTGAGTAGCGATAAATCGGACGATAAATCGCTGAATCGGAAGATTTCTCAAACAATGATCCAACATGCATCTACTGTATTAAGTTCATGGAGAAGCAGAGTAATGCAATAAGAATGATGACATGATGTAGACATGATCTATTCATGTAGGAACATACCCCATCTTTTTATATTTAATAGCAACGATACATGCGTGCCTCGCTACCCCTTCTGTCATTGGGTGAGGACACCGCAAGATTGAACCCATCACAAAGCACCTCTTCCCATTGCAAGAAAACTCAGTCTAGTTGGCCAAACCAAACCAAAGTTTCGGAGAAGAAATACGAGGCTATAATAATCATGCATATAAGATATCAAAGAAGACTCAAATAATATTCATAGATAGAACTGATCATAAACTCGCAATTCATCAGATCCCAACAAACACACCGCAAAAATTCATTACATCAAATAGATCTCCAAGAACATCGAGGAGAACATTGTATCGAGAATCAAAAAGAGAGAAGAAGCCATCTAGCTACTGCCTACGGACCCGTAGATCTGTGGTAAACCACTCACGCATCATCGGAGGAGCACCTATGAGGATGATGAACCCCTCCGTGAGACCGTGTTCCCCTCCGGCAAGGTGCCGGAATAGGGCTCTAGATTGGATATCATGGTTCTGGAACTTGCGGCGGCTGGAATTGTGTTTCGTCGACTCCCCTAGGGTTTCTGGATTATTTGGGTATTTATAGAGCTAAGAGGCGGTGGAGAGGACTCCCATGGGCCCCACTACCCACCCGGGCGCACCAGGGAACTCAGGCGCGCCTTGGTGTATTGTGGGCCCCATGGGCCTCCCCTCTGGTACTTCCTTGGCTCCCAAGTTGTCTTCTGGGCAGAAAAAAAACTCCAAAAAGTTTCGTGGCATTTGGACTTCGTTTGGTACTGATATTCTGCAAAGTAAAAAAACAAGCAAAAAACAGCATGGAACAATAAAAAGTTATAGATACGTTGGAGACGTATCATGGGGTAATTACTGATTAATTAGATGGAAAATGTTTCCGGGGATGTTAAATTCTATATATTATGCTCTGAAAATGTTTAGAACAAATATATATTTAATTTAATATGAATGGGCCTAATAAGGCCAACTGGTGGAGAAGGAATTGGGCCACCAAGGCCTAATAGGGGAGGCGCCCCGTTTCCCTCTTTAGGGAGGCCGAATTGGGGTGGGGGAAGGATTCCTCCTTCCCCCCTTAGGCTGGCGCACCCCTCCCTCTCCCCTCCAATCTATATATACCGGAGGATTTCCACCTTTTTAAGACACAAGTTTTGGAGCCTCCTCTAGTTGATCTAGTTCTAGTTGGTCATAGTTGACAAATTAAAGCTAGCCCTAGCCACCTCTAATCCTCATAATTAGAAGCCCCATGTGGTTCTAATATCACCCCTCTAATTCTCTGGCGAAGATTAGCTCTGGATGGCGAAGCGCTGCCATATCGTAAAGACCGTATGCTTACAACCAAGTAGAGATGATGTGCTTTCGGTCTTCCTTTCGAGGGATCGTTCAAGGGCGGTTCGTAGGATCGTAATTGACGTTCGAGGGACTCCAATTACGATCTACACCGACTCATCTACTTCCCTTGCACTCCGAAGTTGGTAACGATCGTTGATCCAAACCCGCTGAGACGTCTCCGTCGTATCCACTTTTCCTAATGTTTTTCCTCTTGTTTTGGACTCTAATTTGCATGATTTGAATGAAACTAACCCGGACTGACGCAACTTTCAGCAGAACTACCATGGTGTTGTTTTTGTGCAGAAATAGAAGTTCTCGGATTAGAACGAAACTTTGCGAGGATTTATTTATACAATAAAAGAAAATTACTGGAGCCAAGAACCACCGGAAGGGGGCACCTAGGTGGGCACAACCCACCAGGGCGCGCCCCCTCCTAGCGTGCTCAGGTGGGTTGTCCCCACCTGGTGGCCCCGCAGACCTCAACCCTGATATTATAAAATCACATTTTTGGAGAAAAAACCCAGGGAGGAAGAATTATCGCGTTTCACGAGACGGAGCCGCCACCACCTCATGTTCTTCATCGGGAGGCCAGATATGGAGTCCGTTTGGGCTCCGGAGAGGGGGGTGGGGTCTTCGATCTTCGTCATCACCAACCTTTCTCCATCGCCAATTCCATGATGATCCCCATCGGGAGTGAGTAATTCCTTCGTTGGCTCGCTGGTCGGTGAGGAATTGGATGAGATTCATCATGTAATCGAGTTAGTTTTGTTAGGGCTTGATCCCTAGTATCCATTATGTTCTGAGATTGATGTTGCTATGACTTTGCCATGCTTAATGCTTGTCACTTTGGGCCCGGGTGCCATGATTTCAGATCTGAATCATTTATGTTATCACCATTATATCTATGTTCTAGATCTGATCTTGCAAGTTATAGCCCCTATTACGTGTTATGATCCGCAAACCCCGGAGTGACAGAAGTCGGGATACTTTCCGGTGATGAACGTAGTTTGAGAAGTCCATGTATTCACCATATGTTAATGCTTTATTCCGGTTCTCTATTAAAAGGAGGCCTTAATATCCCTTAGTTTCCAATAGGACCTCGCTGCCACGGGAGGGTAGGACAAAAGATGGCATGCAAGTTCTTTCCATAAACACGTATGACTAAATACAGAATACATGCCTACATTATATTTATGAACTGGAGCTAGTGCTGTATCGCCCTAGGTTATGACTGTTATATGATGAATATCATCCAACAAATCCACCGATCCAATACCTACGAATTTCTCTTATATTGTTCCTGCTAAGTTACTACTGCTATTGTTACTGTTACACTTGCTACAAAATCATTGCTATCATTGTTACTATTACTATTGCTGTTGCTACTACTATTAAAACTATCATATGCTACTGATCACTTTGCTGCAGATAATTAATCTCCAGGTGTGGTTGAATTGACAACTTAGCTGTTAATACTTGCAAATATTCTTTGGCTCCCCTTGTGTCGAATCAATAAATTTGGGTTGAATACTCTACCCTCGAAAACGGTTGCGATCCCCTATACCTGTGGGTTATCAAGACCTTTTTCTGGCGCCATTGCGGGGAGCATAGCTATATTTGTTGAGTCACTTGGGATTATTATCAAATTATCACTATGAAGAATCTGAATGATGCTAATACTAAGTTTTTTCCCTCCAAGACGAGGGGAGGTAAGGACCTGCCATCTAGCTCTGCACTTGATTCACCTTCTGTTATAAGTAGACTTGCAACACCACCACATGCTATTAACCCTGATATGTTGCAAGTTATTGATGATGCTACTTCTGCTATGAATGATACTCATGATGATGCTAGTACCTTGCTTAATGATAATGTGCCACCAGGTGAATTTCTTGATGAACAACTTGCTAGAACTAAAGCTTTTGAGAATGCTGAAACTGATGAAATTACTGAAATTGATGAAGAGCTTGAAACTAAAAATCTTGAAACACCTATTAAATCTAGTTCTCCTAGATATGAATTGCCTAAGATACCGGGGAGACAACTAGAGACTTTCTTGCTTGCACTGATAGGGATGATCTTAAGAATTTATTATGCAAAATGAAATAAAAATCTTTGAATGCTAGAATGAAATGTGATCCTAAGTTTGCTACTTAACCTATCTTTGTTGATGATACGGATTATGAATTCTCTGTCGACACAGAGTTGATTACTTTGGTTGAATCTGATCCTTTCCATGGTTATGAAACTGAAACTGTTGTGGCACACCTTACTAAGTTGAATGACATAGCCACCATTTTTGCTCATGATGAGAAAATTTTCTATTATTAAATTCTCAAATTATTTCCTTTCTCATTAAAGGGTGATGCTAAGACTTGGTATAATACTCTTGCTCCTGGTTGTGTGCGTAGTCCCCAGGATATGATTTACTACTTCTCTGAAAAATATTTTCCTGCTCATAAGAAACAAGCTGCCTTACAAGAAATATTTAACTTTGTGCAAAGTGAAGAAGAGAGTCTCACACAAGCTTGGGGGAGGCTTCTCCTATTGCTTAATGCTTTGCCTGATCATCCTCTTAAGAAAAATGAAATACTTGATGTCTTTTATAATGGGCTAACCGATGCTTCTAGGGACTTCCTAGATAGTTGTGCTGGTTGTGTTTTCAGGGAACGAACTGTTGAACAAGCTGAAGAATTATTGAATAACATTTTGAAAAATTATGATGATTGGACTCTTCCCGAACCACCGCCTAAACCCACTCTGAGGAAGAGGGGTATCTTATATCTCAGTTCTGAGGATATGCAAGAGGCAAAGAAATCTATGAAGGAAAAAGGTATTAAAGCCGAGGATGTAAAAAACTTACCTCATATTGAAGAAATACATGGGCTTGAAACACCACCACCACCTAAGGTGGTAGAGGTAAATTCTTGAATGAAATTCAATGGCAATGACAATCCTTATAATATGCATCCTAGTCAATGCCTTTACGAGTTTGATAATCACATTAGAAAGCAAGATCACTTCAATGCAAAATGTTATGAAACAATTGAAATACAATTATGATATGATTGCTCGCTTGAGTGACTTGTTATTTAGAATTACCAATGATGTTAGAGGTGTAGGAAAACATGCCTCTGTGGTTCAAACTCAACTAGAACAAGTTGCAAAATCTCAAAGAGAATTGCTTGATGAAATGAATAATAATATCAACGATCATGCTGTTAGAGTAATGACTAGAGGGGGTAGAATGACTCAGGAACCTCTTTACCCTGAGGGACACCCTAAAAGAATTGAACAAGACTCTCAAAGAGTTAACACTGATGCACCTAGTCCTTCTAAAAAGAAAAAGAAGAAGAAAAATGATAGGACTGTGCATACCTCTAGTGAACCTGAAATAGAAAAACCTCCTGAAGCTAATAATGATGTTTCTATTTCTGATGCTGAAACTCAATCTGGTAATGAACACTCACCTTCTAATGAAAAAGATAATGATGAGGTTCATGAAGACACTCAGCCAAACAATGATAAAGAACCAGATAATGATGTTGAGATAGAACCAACAGTTGATCTTGATAACCCACGACCCAAGAATAAAAGATATGATAAAAGAGACTTTGTTGCTAGAAAACATGGTAAGGAAAGAGAACTATGGGTTCAGAAACCTATGCCCTTTCCACCTAAATCAACTAAGAAGAAATATGATGAAGAATTTGAACGCTTTGCTGAAATGATTAGGCCAGTCTTTTTGCGTACCCGCTTGACTGATATCTTAAAAATGCCCCCTTATGCAAAGTACATGAAAGACATCATCACCAACAAGAGAAAAATACAGGAAGCTGAAATATCCACCATGCTTGCTAATTATCTCTTTTAAGGATGGAGTACCTAAAAATTTGGAGATCCGGGAATACCAACTATACCTTGCTCCATCAAAAGAAATTATGTGAGAACTGTTTTATGTGATTTAGGAGCTGGTGTTAGTGTTATGCCTTTCTCTTTATATAAAAGACTTGATTTGAATAAACTCACACCTACCGAAATATCTTTGCAAATGGCTGACAAATCAACTGCCATACCTATCGGTATTTGTGAGGATGTGCCCGTTGTTGTTGCAAACATTACTATCTTAACTGACTTTGTTATACTTGAGATGCCCGAGGATGACAACATGTCGATTATCCTTGGTAGACCCTTTTTGAATACTACAGGGGCTGTTATTGATTGCAATAAAAGCAAGGCCACCTTTCATATCAATGGTAATGAGCATACGATGCACTTTCCAAAGAAACAATTCCAAGTGAATGGTATTAATGTTATTGAAAAATCTCTGACAATCACTATTGGAAGTTTTCAACTACCTCTACCTACTCCCAAAAATAAATATGAAATGCTTCTTGTTGGGGACATTCGTATCCCCATGAGGTAACTTAGTGTTTTACGAAAGTTCTTAGGTTTCATGCTAATCGAAAGTGGTTGTTAATAAGACTTGATCAACCTTATTAATGGATCATTTTTTAGAGGTATGAAGTTGATGAATTTACTGAGCACTACCTTCTGTCTTTACCTTTTGTTTTCTATTTTTATTAGTTAAATAAAATAAAATGCCATGTTTTGTTTGTTTTCTTAATTTCCCGTGTGAAAGGATCGATATAGTTGACTAGAGGGGGGGGGGTGAATAGGCAACTAACAATTTTTAGCTTTTATTTACCAATTTAAACTTTGCATCAAAGTAGGTTATCTAGATATGCAACTAGGTGAGCAACCTATATGATGCAACAACAACAAGCACACAAGTATGTAGGGGAACGTAGTAATTTCAAAAATTTCCTACGCACACGCAAGATCATGGTGATGCATAGCAACGAGAGGGGAGAGTGTTGTCCACGTACCCTCGTAGACCGACAGCGGAAGCGTTATAACAACGCGGTTGATGTAGTCGTACGTCTTCACGATCCGACCGATCAAGTACCGAACGCACGGCACCTCCGAGTTCAGCACACGTTCAGCTCGATAACGTCCCTCGAACTCCTATCCAGCCGAGTGTTGAGGGAGAGTTTCGTCAGCACGACGGCGTGCTGACGATGATGATGTTCCACCGACGCAGGGCTTCGCCTAAGCTCCGCAACGGTATTATCGAGGTGTAATATGGTGGAGGGGGGCACCGCACACGGCTAAAATATCGTATATCAACTTGTGTGTAGAGGTGCCCCCTGCCCCCGTATATAAAGGAGCAAGGGGGAGGCCGGCTGCCTTGGGCGCGCCAAGGAGAGGGGGGAGTCCTCCTCCTAGTAGGAGTAGGACTCCCCTTTCCTAGTCCTACTAGGAAGAGAGGGGGGGAAGGAAAGAGAGGGAGAGGGAGAGGGAAAAGGGGGCTGCGCCCCCCTCTCCTAGTCCAACTAGGATTCCTCCTGGGAGGGGGCGCACCACCTCCTGGCTGCTGCCATCTCTCTCCCCTCTAGGCCCACTAAGGCCCAATACTTCCCCGGGGGGTTCCGGTAACCCTCCGGCACTCCGGTTTAATACGAAACTTCTCCGGAACACTTCCGGTGTCCGAATATAGTCGTCCAATATATCAATCTTTATGTCTCGACCATTTCGAGACTCCTCGTCATGTCCGTGATCACATCCAGGACTCCGAACAACCTTCGGTACATCAAAACATATAAACTCATAATATAACTGTCATCGTAACTTTAAGCGTGCGGACCCTACGAGTTCGAGAACTATGTAGACATGACCGAGACACCTCTCCGGTCAATAACCAATAGCGGAACCTGGATGCTCATATTGGTTCCTACATATTCTACGAAGATCTCTATCGGTCAGACCGCATAACAACATACGTTGTTCCCTTTGTCATCGGTATGTTACTTGCCCGAGATTCGATCGTCGGTATCTCGATACCTAGTTCAATCTCGTTACCGGCAAGTCTCTTTACTCGTTCCGTAATACATCATCCCGCAACTAACTCATTAGTCACAATGCTTGCAAGGCTTATAGTGATGTGCATTACTGAGTGGGCCTAGAGATACCTCTCCGACAATCGGAGTGACAAATCCTAATCTCGAAATACGCCAACCAAACAAGTACCTTTGGAGACACCTGTAGAGCACCTTTATAATCACCCATTTACGTTGTGACGTTTGGTAGCACACAAAGTGTTCCTCCGGTAAACGGGAGTTGCATAATCTCATAGTCATAGGAACATGTATAAGTCATGAAGAAAGCAATAACAACATACTAAACGATCGGGTGCTAAGCTAACGGAATGGGTCAAGTCAATCACGTCATTCTCCTAATGAGGTGATCCCGTTAATCAAATGACAACTCATGTCTATGGCTAGGAAACATAACCATCTTTGATTAACGAGCTAGTCAAGTAGAGGCATACTAGTGACACTCTGTTTGTCTATGTATTCACACATGTATTATGTTTCCAGTTAATACAATTCTAGCATGAATAATAAACATTTATCATGATATAAGGAAATAAATAATACTTTATTATTGCCTCTAGGGCATATTTCCTTCAGTCTCCCACTTGCACTAGAGTCAATAATCTAGATTACACAGTAATGATTCTTACACCCATGGAGTCTTGGTGCTGATCATGTTTTGCTCGTGGAAGAGGCTTAGTCAACGGGTCTGCAACATTCAGATCCGTATGTATCTTGCAAATTTCTATGTCTCCCACCTGGACTAAATCCCAGATGGAATTGAAGCGTCTTTTGATGTGTTTGGTTCTCTTGTGAAATCTGGATTCCTTTGCTAAGGCAATTGCACCAGTATTGTCACAATAGATTTTCATTGGTCCCGATGCACTAGGTATGACACCTAGATCGGATATGAACTCCTTCATCCAGACTCCTTCATTTGCTGCTTCCGAAGCAGCTATGTACTCCGCTTCACACGTAGATCCGCCACGACACTTTGCTTAGAACTGCACCAACTAACAGCTCCACCATTCAATGTAAATACGTATCCGGTTTGCGATTTAGAATCGTCCGGATCAGTGTCAAAGCTTGCATCAACGTAACCACTTACGATGAGCTCTTTGTCACCTCCATAAACGAGAAACATATCCTTAGTCCTTTCCAGGTATTTCAGGATGTTCTTGACCGCTGTCCAGTGATCCACTCCTGGATTACTTTGGTACCTCCCTGCTAAACTTATAGCAAGGCACACATCAGGTCTGGTACACAGCATTGCATACATGATAGAGCCTATGGCTGAAGCATAGGGAACATCTTTCATTTTCTCTCTATCTTCTGCAGTGGTCGGGCATTGAGTCTTACTCAATCTCACACCTTGTAGTACAGGCAAGAACCCTTTCTTTGCTTGATCCATTTTGAACTTCTTCAAAACTTTGTCAAGGTATGTGCTTTGTGAAAGTCCAATTAAGCGTCTTGATCTATATCTATAGATCTTAATGCCTAATATATATGCAGCTTCACCGAGGCCTTTCATTGAAAAACTTCTATTCAAGTATCCCTTTATGCTATCCAGAAATTCTATATCATTTCCAATCAATAATATGTCATCCACATATAATATCAGAAATGCTACTGAGCTCCCACTCACTTTCTTGTAAATACAGGCTTCTCCAAAAGTCTGTATAAAACCAAATGCTTTGATCACACTATCAAAGCGTTTATTCCAACTCCGAGAGGCTTGCACCAGTCCATAAATGGATCGCTGGAGCTTGCACACTTTGTTAGCTCCCTTTGGATCGACAAAACCTTCCGGTTGCATCATATACAACTCTTCTTCCAAAAAACCATTCAAGAATGCAGTTTTGACATCCATCTGCAAAATTTCATAATCATAAAATGCGGCAATTGCTAACATGATTCGGACAGACTTAAGCATCGCTATGGGTGAGAAGGTCTCATCGTAGTCAATCCCTTGAACTTGTCGAAAACCTTTCGCAACAAGTCGAGCTTTATAGACAGTAACATTACCGTCAGCGTCAGTCTTCTTCTTGAAGATCCATTTATTTTCAATGGCTTGCCGACCATCGGGCAAGTCAACCAAAGTCCATACTTTGTTCTCATACATGGATCCCATCTCGGATTTCATGGCTTCAAGCCATTTTGCGGAATCTGGGCTCACCATCGCTTCTTCATAGTTCGTAGGTTCATCATGGTCTATTAACATGACCTCCAGAACAGGATTACCGTACCACTCTGGTGCGGATCTTGATCTAGTTGACCTACGAGGTTCAGTAATAACTTGATCTGAAGTTTCATGATCATTATCATTAACTTCCTCACTAATTGGTGTAGGTGTCGCAGAAATTGATTTCTGCGATGATCTACTTTCCAATAAGGGAGCATGTACAGTTACCTCATCAAGTTCTACTTTCCTCCCACTCACATCTTTCGAGAGAAACTCCTTCTCTAGAAAGGATCCATTCCTAGCAACGAATATCTTGCCTTCGGATCTGTGATAGAAGGTGTACCTAGCAGTCTCTTTTGGGTATCCTATGAAGACACATTTCTCTGATTTAGGTTCGAGCTTATCAGGTTGAAGTTTCTTCACATAAGCATCACAACCCCAAACTTTAAGATACGACAACTTTGGTTTCTTGCCAAACCATAGTTCATAAGGTGTCGTTTCAATGGATTTCGATGGTGCCCTATTTAGAGTGAATGCAGCCGTCTCTAAAGCATAACCCCAAAACGATAGCGGTAAATCAGTAAGAGACATCATAGATCGCACCATATCTAATAAAGTACGATTACGACGTTCGGACACACCATTTCGCTGTGGTGTTCTGGGTGGCGTGAGTTGCGAAACTATTCCGCATTGTTTCAAATGTAGGCCAAACTCGTAACTCAAATATTCCCCTCCACGATCAGATCGTAGGAATTTTATTTTCTTGTTACGATGATTTTCAACTTCACTCTGAAATTCTTTGAACTTTTCAAATGTTTCGGACTTATGTTTCATTTAAGTAGATATACCCATATCTGCTCAAATCATCTGTGAAGGTGAGAAAAGAACGATATCCGCCACGAGCCTCAATATTCATCGGACCACATACATCTGTATGTATGATTTCCAACAAATCTGTTGCTCTCTCCATAGTTCCGAAGAACGGTGTTTTTGTCATCTTGCCCATGAGGCACGGTTCGCAAGTACCAAGTGATTCATAATCAAGTGATTCCAAAAGTCCATCAGCATGGAGTTTCTTCATGCGCTTTACACCGATATGACCAACACGGCAGTGCCACAAATAAGTGGCACTGTCATTATCAACTCTGCATCTTTTGGCTTCGACATTATGAATATGTGTGTCACTACTATCAAGATTCATTAGAAATAGACCACTCTTCAAGGGTGTATGACCATAAAAGATATTATTCATATAAATAGAACAACCATTATTCTCTGATTTAAATGAATAACCATCTCGCATTAAACAAGATCCAGATATAATGTTCATGCTCAACGCTGGCACCAAATAACAATTATTTAGGTCTAAAACTAATCCTGAAGGTAGATGTAGAGGTAGCATGCCGACGGCGATCACATCGACTTTGGAACCATTTCCCACGCGCATCGTCACCTCGTCCTTAGCAAATCTTCGCTTAATCCGTAGCCCCTGTTTCGAGTTGCAAATATTAGCAACAGAACCAGTATCAAATACCCAGGTGCTACTGCGAGTATTAGTAACGTACACATCAATAACATGTATATCACATATACCTTTGTTAACCTTGCCATCCTTCTTATCCGCCAAATACTTGGGGCAGTTCCGCTTCCAGTGACCAGTCTGCTTACAGTAGAAGCACTCAGTTTCAGGCTTAGGTCCAGACTTGGATTTCTTCTCCTGAACAGCAACTTGCTTGCTGTTCTTCTTGAAGTTCGCTTTCTTCTTCCCTTTGCCCTTTTTCTTGAAACTAGTGGTTTTACTGACCATCAACACTTGATGCTCCTTTTTGATTTCTACCTCCGCTGCCTTTAGCATTGCGAAGAGCTCGGGAATTGTCTTATCCATCCCTTGCATGTTATAGTTCATCACGAAGCTCTTGTAGCTTGGTGGCAGTGATTGAAGAATTCTGTCAATGACGCAATCATCCGGAAGTTGAACTCCCAGTTGAATCAAGTGATTATTATACCCAGACATTCTGAGTATATGCTCACTGACAGAACTATTCTCTTCCATCTTGCAGCTATAGAACTTATTGGAGACTTCATATCTCTCAATCCGGGCATTTGCTTGAAATATTAACTTCAACTCCTGGAACATCTCATATGCTCCATGACGTTCAAAACGTCGTTGAAGACCCGGTTCTAAGCCGTAAAGCATGGCACACTGAACTATTGAGTAGTCATCAGCTTTGCTCTGCCAGACATTCATAACTTCTGGCGTCGCTCTTGTAGGAGGCCTGGCACCTAGCGGTGCTTCTAGGACGTAATTCTTCTGTGCAGCAATGAGGATAATCCTCAAGTTACGGACCCAGTCCGTGTAATTGCTACCATCATCTTTCAACTTAGCTTTCTCAAGGAACGCATTAAAATTCAACGGAACAACAACACGGGCCATTTATCTACAATTAACATAGACAAGCAAGATACTATCAGGTACTAAGTTCATGATAAATTTCAGTTCAATTAATCATATTACTTAAGAACTCCCACTTAGATAGACATCCCTCTAATCATCTAAGTGATTACGTGATCCAAATCAACTAAACCATGTCCGATTAACACGTGAGATGGAGTAGTTTCAATGGTGAACATCACTATGTTGATCATATCTACTATATGATTCACGCTCGACCTTTCGATCTCTGTGTTCCGAGGCCATATCTGTATATGCTAGGCTCGTCAAGTTTAACCTGAGTATTCTGCGTGTGCAACTGTTTTGCACCCGTTGTATTTGAACGTAGAGCCTATCACACCCGATTAACACGTGGTGTCTCAGCACGAAGAACTTTCGCAACGGTGCATACTCAGGGAGAACACTTTATCTTGAAATTTTAGTGAGAGATCATCTTATAATGCTACCGTCAATCAAAGCAAGATAAAATGCATAAAGGATTAACATCACATGCAATCAATATAAGTGATATGATATGGCCATCATTATCTTGTGCTTGTGATCTCCATCTCCGAAGCACCGTGCTTGTGATCTTCATCTCCGAAGCACCGTCATGATCACCATCGTCACCGGCGCGACACCTTGATCTCCATCGTAGTATCGTTGTCGTCTCGCCAACTTATTGCTTTTACGACTATCGCTACCGCTTAGTGATAAAGTAAAACTATTACATGGCGATTGCATTTCATACAATAAAGCGACAACCATATGGCTCCTGCCAGTTGCCGATAACTCGGTTACAAAACATGATCATCTCATACAACAAATTATATCACATCATGTCTTGACCATATCACATCACAACATGCCCTGCAAAAACAAGTTAGATGTCCTCTATTTTGTTGTTGCAAGTTTTACGTGGCTGCTACGGGCTTAGCAAGAACCGTTCTTACCTACGCATCAAAACCACAACGATAGTTTGTCAAGTTGGTGCTGTTTTAACCTTCGCAAGGACCGGGCGTAGCCACACTCGGTTCAACTAAAGTGAGAGAGACAGACACCCGCCGGTCACCTTTAAGCAACGAGTGCTCGCAACGGTGAAACCAGTCTCGCGTAAGCGTACGCGTAATGTCGGTCCCGACCGCTTCATCTCACAATACCGCTGAACCAAAGTATGACATGCTGGTAAGCAGTATGACTTATATCGCCCACAACTCACTTGTGTTCTACTCGTGCATAGCATCAACGCATAAAACCAGGCTCGGATGCCACTTTAGGGGAACGTAGTAATTTCAAAAATTTCCTACGCACACGCAAGATCATGGTGATGCATAGCAACGAGAGGGGAGAGTGTTGTCCACGTACCCTCGTAGACCGACAGCGGAAGCGTTATAACAACGCGGTTGATGTAGTCGTACGTCTTCATGATCCGACCGATCAAGTACCAAACGCACGGCACCTCCGAGTTCAGCACACGTTCAGCTCGATGACGTCCCTCGAACTCCGATCCAGCCGAGTGTTGAGGGAGAGTTTCGTCAGCACGACGGCGTGGTGACGATGATGATGTTCCACCGACGCAGGGCTTCGCCTAAGCTCCGCAACGGTATTATCGAGGTGTAATATGGTGGAGGGGGGCACCGCACACGGCTAAAATATCGTATATCAACTTGTGTGTAGAGGTGCCCCCCTGCCCCCATATATAAAGGAGCAAGGGGGAGGCCGGCTGCCTTGGGCGCGCATGGGAGACGGGGGGAGTCCTCCTCCTAGTAGGAGTAGGACTCCCCTTTCCTAGTCCTACTAGGAAGAGAGGGGGGAAGGAAAGAGAGGGAGAGGGAGAGGGAAAAGGGGGCTGCGCCCCCCTCTCCTAGTCCAACTAGGATTCCTCCTGGGAGGGGGCGCACCACCTCCTGGCTGCTGCCCTCTCTCTCCCCTCTAGGCCCACTAAGGCCCAATACTTCCCCGGGGGGTTCCGGTAACCCTCCGGCACTCCGATTTAATCCAAAACTTCTCCGGAACACTTCCGGTGTCCGAATATAGTCGTCCAATATATCAATCTTTATGTCTCGACCATTTCGAGACTCCTCTTCATGTCCGTGATCACATCCGGGACTCCGAACAACCTTCGGTACATCAAAACATATAAACTCATAATATAACTGTCATCGTAACTTTAAGCGTGCGGACCCTACGGGTTCGAGAACTATGTAGACATGACCGAGACACCTCTCCGGTCAATAACCAATAGCGGAACCTGGATGCTCATATTGGTTCCTACATATTCTACGAAGATCTTTATCGGTCAGACCGCATAACAACATACGTTGTTCCCTTTGTCATCGGTATGTTACTTGCCCGAGATTCGATCGTCGGTATCTCGATACCTAGTTCAATCTCGTTACCGGCAAGTCTCTTTACTCGTTCTGTAATACATCATCCCGCAACTAACTCATTAGTCACAATGCTTGCAAGGCTTATAGTGATGTGCATTACTGAGTGGGCCCAGAGATACCTCTCCGACAATCGGAGTGACAAGTCCTAATCTCGAAATACGCCAACCCAACAAGTACCTTTGGAGACACCTGTAGAGCACCTTTATAATCACCCATTTACGTTGTGACGTTTGGTAGCACACAAAGTGTTCCTCCGGTAAACGGGAGTTGCATAATCTCATAGTCATAGGAACATGTATAAGTCATGAAGAAAGCAATAGCAACATACTAAACGATCGGGTGCTAAGCTAGCGGAATGGGTCAAGTCAATCACGTCATTCTCCTAATGAGGTGATCCCGTTAATCAAATGACAACTCATGTCTATGGCTAGGAAACATAACCATCTTTGATTAACGAGCTAGTCAAGTAGAGGCATACTAGTGACACTCTGTTTGTCTATGTATTCACACATGTATTATGTATCCGGTTAATACAATTCTAGCATGAATAATAAACATTTATCATGATATAAGGAAATAAATAATACTTTATTATTGCCTCTAGGGCATATTTCCTTCAAAGTAAGCAAGGGATACAACACAATATAAGCTTGCACAAGTAAAGGTAAGAGATAACCAAGAGTGGAGCCGGTGGAGACGAGGATGTGTTACCAAAGTTCCTTCCCTTTGAGAGGAAGTACGTCTCCGTTGGAGTGGTGTGGAGGTTCCACTATTGGTGCCCTTGGAGGCGGCGACCGAACCTTTACAAACAAGGTTGGGGCAATCTCCACAACTTAATTGGAGGCTCCCAACGACACCACGAAGCTTCACCACAATGGACTATGGCTCCTCGGTGACCTCAACCGTCTAGGGTGCTCAAACACCCAAGAGTAACAAGATCCGCAAGGGATTAGTGGGGGGAATCAAATTTCTCTTGGTGGAAGTGTAGATCGAGGCCTTCTCAACCAATCCCTAGAGAATCAACAAGTTTGATTGTCTAGGGAGAGAGATCGGGCGAAAATGGAGCTTAGAGCAACAAAGGAGCTTAGGGATGGAAGAGGTAGTCGACTCGGAGAAGAAGACTGCCCTTATATAGTGATAGGACAAATCCAACCGTTATCCACTTACTCAGCCCGCGACATGCAGTACTACCGCACCAGACATGCGGTACTACCGCAAGGGCCTGCGGTACTACCGCTTGCGCGGCAGGAGCTAGACAAGCCCTGTTGCGTTGAATCAGAGAACGGTAGAACCGCCGGAGCGGTACTACCGCTCCCCCTTGCGGTACTACCGCATGGCAGGGTTTATTTGGGCTGGGAAGGCACGGACAAATAAAAATAAATACGTGGCTACTTCCGCTGAGTTACGATCTATGCAAAAATCCGACGCGGTACTACCGCAACCAGGGGATGGTACTACCGCGTAGGGCGCGGATGTAAGAAATTACATCCGCTCCTACTTCCGCTCGTGCTGTTGTGCCTGACTCGAGGCCACAGTACTACTGCGCCCGGGGAGCGATACTACCTCAAGGTCCTGCGGTACTACCGCGTCCCTGGCCGGTACTACCGTGGGCCTCTGTGGTACTACTGCTCCCATGAGCAGTACTACCGCATGCCACAACACAACAATCACTAGGAGTCCTTTATTTTGCAGAGACATGGACAAACGGTGGTGGCTCCAAAGAGGCAAAGGAAAGGTGGTGCAAAAGGAACAGACATGTACGTGATGATTCCACCCAAAGCTTTCCAAAGCAGACCCCCCTCTTAATAGTACGACTTTCCTACGACTCAAGTCCACCGAAAAGAAACGTAGAGAAATGCCATCTTCGATATGTTCCGAGGGGCACTGAATCATCTTGTACCTAGACATGATATATCTGAAATGCTCACTGCACACGATTAGTCCGCAAAAGCATTGTCATCAATCACCAAAACCACATAGAGGGAAATATGCCCTTACAATCTCCCCCTTTTTGGTGGATTGATGACAATACGGGATTTGCACATAAGAGTACACAAATGAAAATAAGCAAACCCTCCATCTACAAAATATAGACAGGCTCCCCTAGATGTGTGCACTCTATATACATGCTTTGGACTGCACGACACACATACTAGGATCAACAATCCCCATATATTTTATAGACGAGACATATCTTGCAACAATATAGCTAACACTAAGCTAGTAGGTAAGGCAATGAATATGAGCATAAAGTAAAGGGCACAAGATAGCATAGGCTCACGGGCTACTAAGCATGAAAGAGAGTAAAATAAGCTAGAAGCTAGAGTGCATATGTCTTACACCATATGATAGGGTACTAAGTCTCACGAGCACAAACCAAACCAAAGCAACACAAACGAAGGTCCAACGAAACAAAAACAAAGAGACCCAAAAGCAAATCATACTCTCTCTCCCCCTTTGGCATCGAGACACCAAAAATGCAGAGAGGACACCTACGACACATGTGATAGCTCAAGTTGCAGAGATCACTCATCACACTCCTCATCGGTCTCGGCAGCGGGAACGGTCTCCTCCTCTGACTCAGTCCACTGGTAGCCCTGCTTCACCATCCAGTCAGCCTCTGGGGTGATGTGCTTCTCGGACCCGCTAGAGACCTCCTCGCCGAACGTCCTCAAGATCCTCTTGTCGCGCCGGCGACTCTCCTTCTGAGCAACATGTGACCTGTACTGTCCCTTGGCCTGCATGCAGAACAGAGCCTTCATCTGGTTCTTCAGCCTCTTAGCCCAAGAGGGCTCAGAAGATGGAGGAGTGTAGCCAGCAGAACTGTCCTCATCCGCCTCCTCCTCCTTGAGCTCATCCTCATCCACCTCCATCCTAGCAGCCTCAGCCTCAGCCCGGGTAGTGGTATTAGCCCACTTGCTTTTGATGCGAAGCTTGATGGGCTCATGACGAATCTAGTTGGGGGCAGCAAACTCTTCATTGGGATAGAGCTGCTCCCAAGTCCTTGAGATCAAGAGATGCAGGTAAGGTCCATAGATGGGTACCTTACGTTTGAACACGGCAAACTGCAGCTCACACCACATGATATGTGAGACATCAAGTGGTTCCGTCTGTTGGAGACACGCCTGCTCACAGATGAGCATCATGTCCACAAGAAAAGCATGCACCTTATCCTTGTCACCAATGCGAGGAAAAAGGGTGTTGCGGAAGATCTGGTGCATAATGTCAAGGAAAGGATTCAGCACCCATGTCTTCTCGTCATTGGCAAGCTTCTTCTCAACAAGGTATGGCTGAAGCTTGTTCTTGTTGGCTGACTCGGGGTTGGCATGTGGGCGAACACCAATGGGCACATTGAGCCCCTCATCACGAACGTGGAGCATTGCCATAAACTCCTTCCACTTAGCAGTCATGCTCTGCCCATTGGTCATCCATGTCATGGTGCGCTCCTCATCCGCATGGAAGTGAACAGATGCAAAGAACTGGGCCACGATCTCAGGGTCAAAGTCCATGTGGAGCGTGAGCAAATCCTCAATGCCAAACTGCTCTATCAGGTCTAGAGTCTCTCCAAAATAGGCCCTGTTGCTGTCCTTCCTCATATGAACCATGTCGATCCAGTGCACATCCACATAGATATTCTGCTTGCCCTTGATCACATCCAAGAAGATAAGATTTTGTTGCTTGGTCCAACACAGCTCATTCCCTCTGAAATTCTCACGGGGCCTCACATAGGGGTTGATCTTCCTGCGAGTGACAAACTCGGCTAGCGGTATCTCATCCATGCCCATTGATGGCTCCTTGGTCTTTGTGGCGGTGGACTTGGCTCTGCGTTGGGGGGCACTGGAGCCCTCTGTAGCTTCCTCTTGGTTGCGCGGACGCTTCGAGCCCGTGTCACGGGTGGGATTCGAACGACGGACATTGGAACCGGAGCCACCACCTATGACACACAACACAAACACAAGAAAAACTGAGAAGGGTTATTTCAAAGACGAGGGCCAAAGCCAAATGAAACAAGAAGACACGAGATTTGGATGGACAAAATAGTGTAATTTTCAGCTCTACGGTAGTACCGGAGCAGGGCACGGATGTAAAAAAATACATCCACTCTAGCCACGGTAGTACCTTGCCGGGGTGGCACGGTAGTACCGCGTCTAGAGCGGAAGTAATTTTTTACTTCCGTGGCTCGGGTGGTAGTACCGCCCCAGCGGAGCGGTAGTATAGCACGAGAACAGTTTTGGGACCAGAATATGGATGTAAAAAATTACATCCGCTCTAGCCGCGGTAGTACCGTGCTGGGGTGGCACAGTAGTACCGCACCTGGAGCGGAAGTAACTTTTTACTTCCGCGCCCCGGGCGGTAGTACCGCTCGAGAGGAGCGGTAGTAGCACACGGGTTGAAATCCCTCAAAAACTGCATCTCCGGATCTAGAGAAATCCACACGAAAAATGGATCGGTGCTACCGTTGATCAAAACTACACTGTTGTATCACTCCAAATAGCATATCTACTGCACTAGCACTCTCCTACAATTTCCGCTTGCAAGGATTTAGCCAAAAATCACATGAGCTACACATGCATCTCCCCAAGAGCTAAAAGCACAAGAACGGAACAAAAAGGGAAGGACTTGGGGAAATACCAGGGTCCATGGCAAGAGGGTGAGGTGGGGAACGATCCCACCAGTCGGAATGCGAGGAGAGCGGCCGGAGACAGAGATCCGGCGAGGTCCTCCGGCGCCATTCTTGGGCAGGAGAGAGAGAGAGACAGGGTGGGGAAAAGAGATGAATGGGTATGGGGGAGTTGGAACTCCCCCTGCCGCGCTCTTAACCCCCACCCGCTCGTGACGGCGCGGTAGTACCGCGGGTCATCGTGGTAGTACTGCCCGGGCGGAAGTACCGCTCGCAGGGTGGTAGTACCGCTCTTCCAGTGGCAGTAAAAAATTACTGCCGCGATGGAAGCGGTAGTACCGTGCCTAGGATGCATCTATGCACGCACAGAGCAACCCACCTTCTGCGGTAGTACCATGGCTTGCCACAGTAGTACCGTACCCCCAAGAAAGTGCAAGTTTCGCAAAAAGAGAGGAACACGGCCTTTACAATGCAACCTTCAAGCAACCGGACACACAAAAGCGCCAGGACACGAGGCAACTCAAACACAGGCTCGGCACCGAGAAAGAGGCAAAAGACAACAAGGACCAAACACGAAACACAACCTCTCCAAAGAGAGGGCAGTGGCCGAAGCCACCTATGTTTGAGTCAATTGGTATGGCACCACGAAGAATTATCCTTGGGCCCATGACCAAAACTCGTCTTTGAAGCACAAGTACCATAAAAAATGGCTAATGTGAAAGAGTTGATCGATTTATGCATAATGCGGGGAGAGAGAGTTCATTGAGAGAACAACACTCCCCCTATGTCCATGCCTACACCTAAATAAGACATCAAGATGAGTATGGTGGGGTGTGCAAGGTTTCAAGCCACATTGCTCGAATCAATGATATTTAGCTCATGCCTTAACTCGTGAAATCTTGCTTCATCCAAGGGATTCGTGAAGATAGTTGAGCTCGATCTCCCCTCGCCTAATATGATCCCGGATGAAGTGATACCGAATCTCAATATGCTTCATCTTGAAGTGTTGCACCGGGTTGAGAGAAATGTTGATGGCACTTCCGTTGTCACACCAAAGAGGCACTTTGTCACAAATTACACCATAATCCTTTAAAGTTTGCCTCATCCATAGAAGTTGTGCACAACAACTACCGGCGACCACATACTCCTCTTCGGTGGACGAGAGAGACACACAACTTTGATTCTTAGAAGACCAACTCACCAAAGAGCAACCAAGGAATTGGCACCCTCCAGAAATTGACTTCCTATCCACTTTGTCTCCCGCCCAATCGGAGTCCGAATAGCCCACAAGGTTGAAGCTTGCTCCTCTTGGGTACCATAAGCCAAAGTTTGGGGTATGAGCCAAATATCGAAAGATTCGCTTGACCGCCACATAGTGGCTTTCCTTCTGTGCGGCTTGAAACCATGCACAAATTCCCACACTCAACATGATATCCGGTCTAGATGCACAAAGGTAAAGCAAGGAGCCAATCATGGAGCGATATACCTTTTGATCCACTGCTTTAACATTGGGATCTATGTCAAGTTGGCATTTGACGGGCATTGGAGTGGAAGCCGGCTTGACATCACTTAGCTTGAATCTCTTGAGCATGTCTTGAGTGTATTTGGCTTGGTTGATGAAGGTTCCTTCTCTTCTTTGCTTGACTTCGAACCCGAGAAAGAACTTCAACTCTCCCATCATGGACATCTTGAACTTTGAGGTCATGAGAGCGGCAAATTCCTCATTGAAAGCTTTGTTAGGAGAACCAAAGATAATATCATCAACATATAGTTGGCACACAAACAACTCCCCTTTGACCTTCTTAGTAAAAAGAGTGGGGTCGATTTTCCCAATTTCAAACCCACGATCTTGCAACAACTCGTTAAGGTGGTCATACCACGCACGTGGGGCTTATTTAAGACCATAGAGTGCCTTAGCGAGTTGGTACACATGATCGGGAAAATAGGGATCCTCGAACCCGGGGGGTTGTTTGACATATACCAACTCATTAATAGGACCATTAAGAAAAGCACTCTTCACATCCATTTGTTGCAACTTGAAGTTATGATGAAAAGCATAAGCAATCAACAAACGAATAGATTCAAGGCAAGCAACGGGAGCAAAGGTTTCACCGTAGTCGATACCCTTGACTTGGGAGTAGCCTTGTGCTACCAAATGAGCTTGTTGCGAATGATAATTCCATGAGCATCTTGCTTGTTCTTGAATATCCACTTGGTTCCAATGACAATATGGTTCCCCATTGGCCTTGGCACCAATCTCCACACCTTGTTGTGCTCGAATTTGTTGAGTTCTTCATGCATAGCATTTAGCCAATCCGGATCCTCGAGCGCCTCATAGACCTTTTGGGGTTCAACATAAGAAACAAACGCATGATGTTCACAACTGTTTGCTAATTGTCTACAAGTGCTTACCCCCTTTCTTAAGCTTCCAAGCACATTCGTCATGAGTTGATCTTTGGTAGTGAGCTTGGATGCAATCTTAGCGGCACGACGCTCCAATTCCTCCTCATGAGTGAGATGAGGAGCGGAAACTTGATCATCTTGAGCGTCGTCTTGAGCTTGTTCTTGATCTTGAGCTTTCTCTTGATCTTGAACTTGCTCGGTGGTGAGAACTCGACCTTGGGCATCACTTTGTGGTTCACCACCAACTTGAGGTTGATCTTGCCCTTGATCTTGTTCATTTGGTTGAGGGCCTTCACTTTGTTCATCAGAAGCGTATGGGTCTTGGGTTGGTGATGGTTCCACTTGAGTGGAACATTGTCCTTCTCCTTCGGACACAAGGGGTTCCTCAATGGGTAGGATGTGACCAACACCCATTCTTCTTATGGCTTGGGGAGGAATTTCATCACTTACATCACAAGTACCACTTTGCTCCACTTGGGAGCCGTTATTCTCATCAACTCCACGTTACATGTCTCCTCAATAAGTCCCGTGGACTTATTGAGGACACGGTAAGCATGGGAGTTTGTAGCATAACAACCAAATATGCCCTCATGAGCTCTAGCCTCAAATTTAGACAACCGAACACCTTTCTTGAGAATGAAGCACTTACACCCGAACACCTAGAAGTGCTTGAGGTTGGGCTTGTTACCGGTAAGAATCTCATATGGAGTCTTGTTCAAGCCTTTGCGGAGATAGAGCCGATGGGATGCATGACACGCGGTGTTGATGGCTTCGGCCCAAAAGTTGTATGGAGACTTGAACTCCGCCATCATGGTCCTTGCCGCATCCATCAACGTCCGGTTCTTCCTCTCCGCAACACCATTTTGTTGAGGGGTGTATGGTGCGGAATATTGATGCTTGATCCCCTCATCACTAAGAAACTCATCCAACGTGTAGTTCTTGAACCCGGTGCCGTTTTCACTTCTTATCGTCAAGATCTTTTCATTGTGTTGGCGTTGAGCTTCATTCGCAAAGTCAATGATGGTTTGTTGGGTCTCATGCTACCTCTTGAGCACTGCGTTGGTTTTCCCTTGAAGAGGAAAGGGTGATGCAGTAAAGTAGCGTAAGTATTTCCCTCAGTTTTTGAGAGCCAAGGTATCAATCCAGTAGGAGGCCACACTCAAGTCCCTCGCACCTACACAAACAAATTAAAACCTTGCAACCAACGCAATAAAGGGGTTGTCAATCCCTTCACGGTCACTTACGAAAGTGAGATCTGATAGATATGATAAGATAATATTTTTGGTATTTTTATTATAAAGATGCAAAGTAAAATAAAAGGCAATAAAAATAGCTAAGTGTTGGAAGATTAATTTGATGGAAAATAGACCTGGGGGCCATAGGTTTCACTAGTGGCTTCTCTCGAGAGCATAAGTATTACGGTGGGTGAACAAATTACTATTGAGCAATTGATAGAATTGAGCATAGTTATGAGAATATCTAGGTATGATCATGTATATAGGCATCACGTCCGCGACAAGTAGACCGACTCCTGCCTGCATCTACTACTATTACTCCACACATCGACCGCTATCCAGCATGCATCTAGAGTATTAAGTTCAAAAGAACAAAGTAACACTTTAAGTAAGATGACATGATGTAGAGGGATAAACTCATGCAATATGATATAAACCCCATCTTGTTATCCTCGATGGCAACAATACAATACGTGCCTTGCTTCCCGTACTGTCACTGGGAAAGGACACCGCAAGATTGAACCCAAAGCTAAGCACTTCTCCCATTGCAAGAAAGATCAATCTAGTAGGCCAAACCAAACTGATAATTCGAAGAGACTTGCAAAGATAACCAATCATACATAAAAGAATTCAGAGAAGATTCAAATATTGTTCATAGATAAACTTGATCATAAACCCACAATTCATCGGTCTCAACAAACACACCGCAAAAGAAGATTACATCGAATACATCTTCACGAGAACCGTGGAGAACTTTGTATTGAGATCCAAAGAGAGAGAAGAAGCCATCTAGCTAATAACTATGGACCCGAAGGTCTGAGGTAAACTACTCACACATCATCGGAGAGGCTATGGTGTTGATGTAGAAGCCCTCCGTGATCAATGCCCCCTCCGGCAGGATGTCGGAAAAGGCCCCAAGATGGGATCTCACGGTACAGAAGGTTGCGGCGGTGGAATTAGGTTTTCGTGGATGCTTCTGTTGGTTTGGGGGTACGTAGGTATATATAGGAGGAAGAAGTACGTCGGTGGAGCAATGTGGGCCCCACGAGGGTGGAGGGCGCGCCCAGGGGGTAGGCACGCCCCCTACCTCGTGCCGTCCTGGTTGCTTTCTTGACGTAGGGTCCAAGTCCTCTGGATCACGTTTGTTCCGAAAATCACGTTCCCGAAGGTTTCATTCCGTTTGGACTCCGTTTGATATTCTTTTTCTGCGAAACTCTGAAATAGGCAAAAAAATAGCAATTTGGGCTGGGCCTCCGGTTAATAGGTTAGTCCCAAAAATAATATAAAAGTGTATAACAAAGCCCATTAATCATCCAAAACAGAATATAATATAGCATGAAGCAATAAAAAATTATAGATACGTTGGAGACGTATCAAGCATCCCCAAGCTTAATTCCTGCTCGTCCTCGAGTAGGTAAATGATAAAAACAGAATTTTTGATGCGGAATGCTACTCGGCATAATTTTTAATGTAACCCTCTTAATTGTGGTATGAATATTCAGATCCGAAAGATTCAAGATAAAAGTTTAATGTTGACATAAAAGCAATAATAGTTCAAGTATACTAACTAAGCAATTATGTCTTCTCAAAATAACATGGCCAAAGAAAGTTCATCCCTACAAAATCATATAGTTTAGTCATGCTCCATCTTCGTCACACAAGAATACTCTCATCATGCACAACCCCGATGACAAGCCAAGCAATTGTTTCATACTTTAGTAATCTCAAACTTTTTCAACCTTCACGCAATACATGAGCGTGAGCCATGGATATAGCACTATGGGTGGAATAGAATATAATGATGGGGGTTATGTGGAGAAGACAAAAAAGGAGAAAGTCTCACATCAACGCGGCTAATCAACGGGCTATGGAGATGCCCATCGATTGATGTTAATGCAAGGAGTAGGGATTGCCATGCAACGGATGCACTAGAGCTATAAATGCATGAAAGCTCAACAAAAGAAACTAAGTGGGTGTGCATCCAACTTGCTTGCTCACGAAGACCTAGGGAATTTGAGGAAGCCCATTGTTGGAATATACAAGCCAAGTTCTATAATGAAAAATTCCCACTAGTATATGAAAGTGACAAAACAAGAGACTCTCTATCATGAAAATCATGGTGCTACTTTGAAGCACAAGTGTGGAAAAAAAGGATAGTAGCATTGTCCCTTTTTTTGGGCCTTCTTTTTTTTATTTGGCCTTTCTCTTTTTTTGTGGACAATGCTCTATGAATGATGATCATCACACTTCTATTTATTTACAACTCAATGATTACAACTCGATACTAGAACAAAGTATGACTCTATATGAATGCCTCCGACGGTATACCGGGATAACAATGAATCAAGAGTGACATGTATGAAAAATTATGAACGGTGGCTTTGCCACAAATACGATGTCAACTACATGATCATGCAAAGCAATATGACAATGATGAACGTGTCATGATAAACGGAACGGTGGAAAGTTGCATGGCAATATATCTCGGAATGGCTATGGAAATGCCATAATAGGTAGGTATGGTGGCTGTTTTGAGGAAGATATAAGGAGGTTTATGTGTGAAACAGCGTATCATATCACGGGGTTTGGATGCACCGGTGAAGTTTGCACCAACTCTCAATGTGAGAAAGGGCAATGCACAGTACCGAAGAGGCTAGCAATGATGGAAGGGTAAGAGTGCGTATAATCCATGGACTCAACATTAGTCATAAAGAACTCACATACTTATTGCAAAAATCTACAAGTCATCAAAAACCAAGCACTACGCGCATGCTCCTAGGGGGATAGATTGGTAGGAAAAGACCATCGCTCGTCCCCGACCGCCACTCATAAGGATGACAATCAAAGAACACCTCATGTTTCAAATTTGTTACATAACGTTTACCATACGTGCATGCTACGGGACTTGCAAACTTCAACACAAGTATTTCTCAATTTCACAACTACTCAACTAGCACAACTTTAATATCACTACCTCCATATCTCAAAACAATCATCAATCATCAAACTTCTCTTAGTATTCAGCACACTCATAAGAAAGTTTTTTACTAGTCTTGAATACTTAGCATATTAGGATTAATTTTCCTACTTAAGCAAATTACCATGCTATTTAAGACTCTCAAAATAATATAAGTGAAGCATGACAGAATAATAGTTTCTATAAAACAAATCCACCGCCGTGCTCTAAAAGATATAAGTGAAGCACATAGAGTATTCTAATAAATTCCGAATCATATGTGTTTCTCTCAAAAGGTGTGTACAGAAAAGATGATTGTGGTAAACTAAAAAGCAAAGACTCAAATCATACAAGACGCTCCAAGCAAAACACATATCATGTGGTGAATAAAAATATAGCTCCAAGTAAAGTTACCGATGGAAGTAGACGAAAGAGGGGATGCCTTCCGGGGCATCCCCAAGCTTTGGCTTTTTGGTGTCCTTAGATTATCTTGGGGTTCCATGGGCATCCCCAAGCTTAGAATCTTGCCACTCCTTGTTCCATAATCCATCAAATCTTTTACCCAAAACTTGAAAACTTCACAACACAAAACTTAACAGAAAATCTCGTGAGCTCCGTTAGCGAAAGAAAAAAAAACACCACTTCAAGGTACTGTAATGAACTCATTCTTTATTTATATTGGTGTTAAACCTACTGTATTCCAACTTCTCTATGGTTTATAAACTATTTTACTAGCCATAGATTCATCAAAATAAGCAAACAACACACGAAAAACAGAATCTGTCAAAAACAGAACAGTCTGTAGTAATCTGTAACTAACGCAAACTTCTGGAACTAAAAAATTTCAGCCAAAATATGACGACCTAGGAAATTTGTTTATTGATCAGCAGCAATTGGAATCAATATTTTATCACGTTCTGGTGATTTTTAACAATTATTTTCGTGAACAGAAAGTTTCTGGAATTTTCAGCAAGATCAAATAACTATCATCCAAGAAGATCCTATAGGTTTAACTTGGCACAAACACTAATTAAAACATAAAAACAAATCTAACCAGAGGCTAGATCAAAGATTTATTCCTAAACAGAAGCAAAAAGCAAAAAACTAAAAATAAAATTGGGTTGCGTCCCAACAAGTGCTATCGTTTAACGCCCCTAGCTAGGCATAAAAGCAAGGATAGATCTAGGTATTGCCATCTTTGGTAGGCAATCCATAAGTGGCTCTCATAATAGATTCATATGGTAGTTTAATTTTCTTTCTAGGAAAGTGTTCCATGCCTTTCTTTAACGGAAATTGGAATCTAATATTTCCTTCCTTCATATCAATAATTGCACCAATCGTTCTAAGGAAAGGTCTACCAAGAATAATAGGACATGAAGGATTGCAATCTATGTCAAGAACAATAAAATCTACGGGCACATAGTTCCTATTTGCAATAATAAGAACATCATTAATTCTTCCCATAGGTTTCTTAATGGTGGAATCCGCAAGGTGAAAGTTTAAAGAGCAATCATCAAAATCACGGAAACCTAGCAAATCGCACAAAGTTATTGGAATCGTGGAAACACTAGCGCCCAAATCACACGAAGCATAGCATTCATGATCTTTAATTTTAATTTTAATAGTAGGTTCCCACTCATCATAAAGTTTTCTAGGGATAGAAACTTCCAACTCAAGTTTTCTTCATATGATTGCATCAAGGCATCAACGATATGTTTAGTAAAAGCTTTATTTTGACTATAAGCATGAGGAGAATTTAGCAAGGATTGCAACAAGGAAATACAATCTATCAAAGAGCAATTATCATAATTAAATTCCTTGAAATCCAAAATAGTGGGTTCATTAATATCTAGAGTTTTGATCTCTTCAATCTCACTTTTACCAATTTTAGCATCAAGATCTAAAAATTCCGAATTTTTGGGATGCCTTCTAGGTAAAGGTGGCTCATATTCAATCCCATCATTATCAAGATTCATATTGGAAAACAAAGATTTAATAGGGGACACATCAAAAACCTTTAGATCTTCGTCTTTATTTTCATAGAAACTAGAAGAACACGCTTTTACAGAGCAATCTTTCTTAGCACGCATCCTAGCGGTTCTTTCTTTGCACTCATCAATGGAAATTCTCATGGCCTTGAGAGACTCATTAATATCATGCTTAGGTGGAATAGATCTAAGTTTCAAAGAATCAACATCAAGAAAAATTATATCAACGTTCCTAGCCAATTCATCAACCTTAAGCAATTTTTCTTCAAGCAAAGCATTGAAATTCTTTTGCGAATTCATAAATTCTTTAACACTAGTCTCAAATTCAGAGGGCATCTTATTATAATTTCCATAAGAATTGTTGTAGGTATTACCATAATTATTAGAGGAATTACTAGGATTCGGCCTAGGATTAATGTTTCCTCTATACGCGTTGTTACCAAAATTATTCCTACCAACAAAATTCACATCCATAGATTCATTATTATTCTCAATCAAAGTAGACAAAGGCATATCATTAGGATCAGAAGAAACACTCTTAGTAGCAAATAATTTCATAAGTTCATCCATCTTTCCACTCAAAACATTAATTTCTTCTATCGCATGCACTTTTTTATTAGTAGATCTTTCAGTGTGCCATTGAGAATAATTAACCATAATATTATCTAGGAGTTTAGTAGCTTCTCCTAAAGTGATTTCCATAAAAGTGCCTCCCGCGGCCGAATCTAAAAGATTTCTAGAAGCAAAATTCAATCCGGCATAAATTTTTGTATAATCATCCACAAATTCAAACCATGTGTAGGGCAATTACGTATCATTAATTTCATCCTCTCCCAAGCTTGTGCAACATGTTCATGATCAAGTTGCTTAAAATTCATAATATCGTTTCTAAGAGAGATGATCTTAGCGGGAGGAAAATACTTAGAGATAAAAGCATCTTTGCACTTATTCCAAGAATCAATACTATTTTTAGGCAAAGACGAAAACCAAGCTTTAGCACGATCTCTAAGCGAAAAAGGAAGTAGCTTCAATTTAACAATATCATTGTCCACTTCTTTCTTCTTTTGCATATCACACAAATCAACGAAGCTATTTAGATGGGTAGCGGCATCTTCACTAGGAAGGCCGGCGAATTGATCTTTCATGACAAGATTCAACAAAGCAGCATTAATTTCACAAGATTCAGTATCGGTAAGAGGAGCAATCGGAGTGCTAAGAAAATCATTGTTGTTGGTATTGGTAAAGTCACACAATTTAGTATTATCTTGAGCCATCGTGACAAACAAGCAATCCAACACACGAGCAAACAAGAAGCGAGCGAAAAAGAGGCAAACAGAAAAGAGAGGGCGAATAAAACGGCAAGGGTGAAGTGGGGGAGAGGAAAACGAGAGGCAAATGGCAAATAATGTAATGCGGGAGATAAGAGTTTGTGATGGGTACTTGGTATGTTGACTTTTGCGTAGACTCCCCGGCAACGGCGCCAGAAATCCTTCTTGCTACCTCTTGAGCACTGCGTTGGTTTTCCCTTGAAGAGGAAAGGGTGATGCAGTAAAGTAGCGTAAGTATTTCCCTCAGTTTTTGAGAACCAAGGTATCAATCCAGTAGGAGGCCACGCTCAAGTTCCTCGCACCTACACAAACAAATAAAAACCTCACAACCAACGCAATAAAGGGGTTGTCAATCCCTTCACGGTCACTTACGAAAGTGAGATCTGATAGATATGATAAGATAATATTTTTGGTATTTTTATAATAAAGATGCAAAGTAAAATAAAAGGCAATAAAAATAGCTAAGTGTTGGAAGATTAATATGATGGAAAATAGACCCGGGGGCCATAGGTTTCACTAGTGGCTTCTCTCAAGAGCATAAGTATTATGGTGGGTGAACAAATTACTGTTGAGCAATTGATAGAATTGAGCATAGTTATGAGAATATCTAGGTATGATCATGTATATAGGCATCACGTCTGCGACAAGTAGACCGACTCCTGCCTGCATCTACTACTATTACTCCACACATCGACCGCTATCCAGCATGCATCTAGAGTATTAAGTTCAAAAGAACAGAGTAACGCTTTAAGTAAGATGACATGATGTAGAGGGATAAACTCATGCAATATGATATAAACCCCATCTTGTTATCCTCGATGGCAACAATACAATACGTGCCTTGCTGCCCCTACTGTCACTGGGAAAGGACACCGCAAGATTGAACCCAAAGCTAAGCACTTCTCCCATTGCAAGAAAGATCAATCTAGTAGGCCAAACCAAACTGATAATTCGAAGAGACTTGCAAAGATAACCAATCATACATAAAAGAATTCAGAGAAGATTCAAATATTGTTCATAGATAAACTTGATCATAAACCCACAATTCATCGGTCTCAACAAACACACCGCAAAAGAAGATTACATCGAATAGATCTCCACGAGAATCGTGGAGAACTTTGTATTGAGATCCAAAGAGAGAGAAGAAGCCATCTAGCTAATAACTATGGACCCGAAGGTCTGAGGTAAACTACTCACACATCATCGGAGAGGCTATGGTGTTGATGTAGAAGCCCTCCGTGATCAATGCCCCCTCCAGCAGGACGCCGGAAAAGGCCCCAAGATGGGATCTCACGGGTACAGAAGGTTGCGGCGGTGGAATTAGGTTTTCGTGGATGCTTCTGTTGGTTTGGGGGTACGTAGGTATATATAGGAGGAAGAAGTATGTCGGTGGAGCAACATGGGCCCCACGAGGGTGGAGGGCGCGCCCAGGGGGGTAGGCGCACCCCTACCTCGTGCCCTCCTGGTTGCTTTCTTGACGTAGGGTCCAAGTCCTCTGGATCACGTTTGTTCCGAAAATCACGTTCCCGAAGGTTTCATTCCGTTTGGACTCCGTTTGATATTCTTTTTCTGCGAAACTCTGAAATAAGCAAAAAACAGCAATTTGGGTTGGGCCTCCGATTAATAGGTTAGTCCCAAAAATAATATGAAAGTGTATAACAAAGCCCATTAATCATCCAAAACAGAATATAATATAGCATGAAGCAATCAAAAATTATAGATACGTTGGAGACGTATCATCTCACTCTTCCTCTTGAAGAAATATACCCAAGTGTATCTTGAATAATCATCCACAATCACCAAGCAATACTTTCTACCCCCAAGACTATCAAAGGATGGAGGCCCAAAGAGATCTAAGTGAAGGAGCTCCAAAGGCCTCTTCATTTAAATGATAGTCGTGGGAGGGTGAGCCTTCTCATGTAGCTTTCCTTCGATACAAGCATTGCAAGCACGATCTTTGGCAAACTAACATTTGTTAGTCCACGGACATGGTCCCCCTTGAGAAGACTTTGCAAAGATCTCATATTGACATGGGCTAAATGGCGATGCCAAAGCCATCCCACATCAACTTTAGCCATTAGTCATGTCGCGGTCTTAGTGGGTCGCTCCGAAAAGTTGATCACATAGAGACCGTTCTCGACATGCCCAACAAAGAAAGTGGGCCATGGTATCAATATCAAAGAAAGTGGCAAAGCCCATGAGTGCAAGCTGACGAACGGAAAGTAAATTGTATGCAAGGGACTCAACAAGCATGACCTTCTCAATCGTGAGATCATGAGAAATGACAACCTTGCCAAGTCCCAATACCTTAGAAGATGAGGCATCACCCCACTTGACATTGGTGGGCATAGATGGAATCTTGTGCACGTCCACCACCAAGTCCTTGCTTCCAGTCATATGATTTGTGGCTCCACTATCGAGCAACCATGATCCCCCACCGGAAGCAAACACCTACAAGAGATCAATGCTTGGTTTAGGTACCCATTTTGTAATGGGTCCTTTGATGTTAGTAACAAGGGTCTTAGGAACCCAAATAGACCATTCAATGAACTCATAAGGAGAGCCAACAAATTTAGCATAAACATGCCCATCACTAGCACAGCATAACACATAGGAAGGGTTAAAGTCGCCGGCTTTGTTGGAAGGGGTGGCATTGCCCTTCTTGACACCACCACCCTTCACATTGTTATTCTTCTCCTTATAAGCACCCTCTCCCTCCTTCACAAATGTTTGCTTGAGAGGAGGAGGTCGTTTGGCCTTGTCATTCTTCTTCTTGTTCTTGGACTTGGGTGCGAACCCAATTCCCTCCTTGGACACAACTTCCTTTTGATTGCTCAAAAGGTCGTTGAGGTTCTTCTCACCTTGTATGCATGACACAAGGCCTTTCTCAAGTTGCTCCTTCAACTTTGCATTCTCCTCCACAAGATGCACATGCTCGCAACAAGGGTTAGTAGCATTTGCATTATCAATTAACACCATGTGAGGAAATGTGGCTTTCTCCTTGGTTAGCTTCACTTGGAGTTGATCATGAGACTCTTTAAGGCTAGCATGAGTACCCTTCAAGGCCTTGTGAGGCTTCTCAAGTATATCAAACTCCTCCTTGAGTCTAGCAAGATCAACCCCAAGTTTGGCCTTCTCGGAATTTAGCACACGAGATACAACAAGAGCATGATCAAGATCTTTCTTTAATTTAGCATGATCATCGTTGTGTGACTCCTCAAGAGCCAAACGATGACCACGCTCCTCCTCAAGCGCATTAGAGAGATCTGATATCTCGTCCGCATAGTCACGACTATGCCCTTCCATCTTAGAGATGGTTTGTTCGTGAGCCTCGATCATGTCATTGGCTTCACCAAGTTGTTCCAAGAGAGCAACAAAGTGCTTCTTGGATTTACCCTTGAGCTTACTCATAAAAGACTCAAATTCATTTTCCTCCTCATTAGACCCCTCACTTTCATCAATGCAATCCGTCAAGGAAGGAGTAGTAATGATGGTAGTTTTGATGTTGGGGGTTACCTTGTTGGTGGCTTTAGCCATGAGGCACTTGGCGGTGATGTTCTCATTGGGTGAGTCGAAGAGGGACACACGTTGGGGTGTTGCAATGGCAACAGAGGCCATGGCAACCGACTCACCGTCTTCATCATCATCATCATCATCCTCATTGTACTCTTCTTGTGCCACCAACCCCCTGGTAGGAGTCTTCTTGATGAAGTTGTTCTTGTTGGGGAAGGACTTGGCCTTGTCTTTTCGGATGAGCTTGCCACCATTGTCTTCCGTCTTCTCATACGGGCACTCTGCAACAAAGTGGCTCACATTTCCACAATTATAGTAAGACCTCACATGTTGCTTGCCCTTAGCGCCACTTGAGTTGTTCTTGTTGAAGTTGGGCCTTGAGTTCTTCTTGCTCCAAAATTGCCTTGACGCGAGAGCCATGTGCTCATGATAAGCATACTTTGTATCTTCGGGATTACTCTCCTCTTCTTCCTCTTCATCCTCTTCTTCCACACTAGCCTTGGCCTTCAAGGCGGGCTTCTTGGCTCTTTGAGAACGCAACACCGCATTGTCGGCGGTCTTGTCCAAGATCCTCATTGCCACAAACTCATCCAACACTTCACTTGAGGACAAGGTGTGGAAGTCCGGCCTTTGACAGATGACGAAGAACATGGCCTTATGGTACAGCATCATGGCCTTGAAAAACTTTCGCTTGATCCAATTGTCATCTGTATCCTTACTCCCATGATCTTGGAGTGAGACCGCGAGAGTGGTTAATCTTCGGTAAAGCTCACGAGGTTCTTCATCTTAATTCATAGCAAACTCATCGGCTTCATCTTGCACCACTTCATAGTTGGAGCGTTGAATGCTTGTGCTTCCCTTGTAAATGGAAACAACATGGTGCCATGCTTCCTTGGCCACGGTGAAAGGTCGGAGATGAGCAATGTCTTCGGATGGAATTGCATCTTGGATGATGAAGAGAGCATTCTTGTTGAATTGATGATCCGGAGCTTCTCTAGGGGTGAAATTGCTTGGGTCATGCAGATAGAAACCTTGCTCAATGATTCTCCAAAGATTAGTATTAACATGATTTAAATGACGTTTAAAGTGATAGACCCAAGAGTCAAAATCCTCATTTTTCACAATCTCAGGAGGAGGACCAACATGATTCAAATGAGTGGAGGGAACTGGTCCTCCATAAGTAAGTGGAGGTTCAACATGGGCAAAGATGCCACTTCCATTTCTACCATTAGATGAAGGAAACTTTTCACTAGTAGCTTCCCCCTTGTCAGAGTTAGCATCCGTCACCTTGTTAGTGGGATCACCCACTTTCATTGGTGCGGTGGATAATTTAAGGCCTTCTAAAAACTTATTGAACATGCCTTCGACCTCGGTCGTCATGGAGGTTTTCAATGTGTCCAAAGCCGCATTGAACTCCTCATGAGAGACCGAGGATCCCCCATCGGCCGTAGACGAGGACGGATTCACACCGGAGTGCTCCTCCCCACCGTCTACGGTGTCAACCATACTCTTCGGACGGCAAAGTCCTTAATAAAGAGAGAGGCTCTGATACCAATTGAAAGGATCGACATAGTTGACTAGAGGGGGGGTGAATAGGCAACTAACAATTTTTAGCTTTTCTTTACCAATTTAAACTTTGCATCAAAGTAGGTTATCTAGATATACAACTAGTTGAGAAACCTATATGATGCAACAACAACAAGCACACAAGCAAGCAAGGGATACAACACAATATAAGCTCACACAAGTAAAGGTAAGAGATAACCAAGAGTGGAGCCGGTGGAGACGAGGATGTGTTACCGAAGTTCCTTCCCTTTGAGAGGAAGTACGTCTCCGTTGGAGCGGTGTGGAGGCACAATGCTCCCCAAGAAGCCATTAGGGCCACCGTATTCTCCTCACGCCCTCACACAATGCGAGATGCCGTGATTCCACTATTGGTGCCCTTGGAGGCGGCGACCAAACCTTGACAAACAAGGTTGGAGCAATCTCCACAACTTAATTGGAGGCTCCCAACGACACCACGAAGCTTCACCACAATGGACTATGGCTCCGCGGTGACCTCAACCGTCTAGGGTGCTCAAACACCCAAGAGTAACAAGATCCGCAAGGGATTAGTGGGGGGAATCAAATTTCTCTTGGTGGAAGTGTAGATCGAGGCCTTCTCAACCAATCCCTGGAGAATCAATAAGTTTGATTGGCTAGGGAGAGAGATCGGGTGAAAATGGAGCTTAGAGCAACAATGGAGCTTAGGGATGGAAGAGGTAGTCGACTCGGAGAAGAAGACTCCCCTTATATAGTGATAGGACAAATCCAACCATTATCCACTTACTCAGCCCGCGACATGCGGTACTACCACACCAGACATGTGGTACTACCGCAAGGGCCTACGTTACTACCACAGAGCATTGCGGTACTACCGCTTGCGCGGCAGGAGCTAGACCAGCCCTATTGCGTTGAAGCAGAGAGCGGTAGAACCGGCGGAGCGGTACTACCGCCCCCCCTTGCGGTACTACCGCAAGGCAGGGTTTGTCTGGGCTGGGAAGGCACGGACGAATAAAAATACATCCGTGGCTACTTCCGCTGAGTTACGATCTGTGCAAAAATCCGACACGATACTACCGCAACCAGGGGACGGTACTACCGCGTAGGGCGCATATGTAAAAAATTACATCCGCTCCTACTTCCGCTCGTGCTGCTATGCCTGGCTCGAGGCCACGGTACTACCGCAAGGTCCCGCGGTACTACCACGTCCCTGGCCGGTACTACCGTGGGCCTCTGCGGTATTACTGCTCCCATGAGCAGTACTACCGCATGCCACAGCACAACAATCACTAGGAGTCCTTTATTTTGCAGAGACACGAACAAACGGTGGTGGCTCCAAAGAGGCAAAGGAAAGGTGGTGCAAAAGGAACATCCGTGTACATGATGATTCCACCCAAACCTTTCCAAAGCGGACCCCCTCTTAATAGTACGGCTTTCCTACGACTCAAGTCCACCGAAAAGAAACGTAGAGAAACGCCGTCTTTGATATGTTCCGAGGGGCACCAAATCGTCTTGTGCCTAGACATGATATATCTAAAATGCTCACTGCACACGATTAGTCCGCAAAAGCATTGTCATCAATCACCAAAACCACAGAGGGAGAAATATGCCCTTACATCGTGCAATAAAAAATGACCCAAAAATAAAAGTTCTCAAAATGCTGTCAAAATTTATTACTGTTTTTTTCTGAATATTTCTGAATTTTTGATGCAAATAACATCATAGGGGGGTGCACCAGGTGGGCACAACCCACCTGGGCGCGCCAGCACCCCCAGGTGTGCCCTGGTGGGTTGTGCCCCCCCACTTATCTCTTTAGCCCATGTCACCACCTACCTCCAGATAAAATCACCATTGCTCTCTCTCTATCTCTCTCTCTCTCTCTCTCTCTCTCTCTCTCTCTCTCGTGTTCTTGCTCTCAAACCCGTGGATTTCGATCTCTTTGCTCGAAGCTCCGTTTCCGAAACTGTTTCGGGGGATTGTTGCTTGGTATGTGACTCCTCCTTTGGTTCAATTAGTTTTTGCTTTAGTGGTTTATATTTTGAATAATTGGTTACTCTTGGTGCTGCTGTAGATGAGCTTGCATGTTAAATTCTTAGAGTTATAAGTAGTTTGAATGCTTGATATGGCCTCTATGCATCCCTATGAGTAGTTGCTATCAATCTTGTGAAGTTTTGTTGAGAAAATTTTTGTGACCCAAAAATTTTCAGAAAAATTGTACGCAAATATGATGAACTTTGGAAGGAGTTCTTTGTGGAGGAGGTCCTCAGAGGCATCTTCTAGTAGCAGCTCTGATATGTCTCTGTCGTATCTATATTTTTTGATTGTTCCATGCCAATATTCTACAACTTTTACATACTTTTGGCAACTTTTTATACTATTTTCTTGGACTAACATATTAATCTAGTGCCCAGTGCCAGTTCCTGTTTGTTGCATGTTTTTTGTTTCATAGAAAATCCATATCAAACGGAGCCCAAACGCGATAAAAACTTACGGAGATTTTTTTGGAATATATGTGATTTTGGCGAAAATGAATCAACGTGAGACGATGCCCGAGGGGGGCACAAGGCAGGGGCGCCCTAGGCCCTTGTGGTCACCCTATAAGGCGGTTGGTGCCCTTCTTTCGCCGCAAGAAAGCTAATATCTGGATAGAAATCATGTTAAAATTTCAGCCCAATCGGAGTTACAGATCTCCGGGAATTTAAGAAACGGTGAAAGGCCAGAATTTGAGAGCATAGAAACAGAAGGAAACAGAGAGAGAGAGAGAGATCCAATCTGGGAGGGGCTCCCGCCCCTCCGCTGCCATGGAGGCCATGGACCAGAGGGGAAACCCATCTCCAATCTAGGGGAAGGTCAAGGAAGAAGAATAAGGAGGGGGGCTCTCTCCCCCTCTCTCCCGGTGGCCCCGGAACGCCGCCAGGGCCATCATCGTGATGGTGGTCTACACCAACAACTTCACCGCCGTCATCACCAAGTCTCTCCCCCTCTATGCAGTGGTGTAACACCCCTTCTTCCTGCTATAATCTCTAATTGCACATGGTGCTCAATGCTATATATTATTGCCCAATGATGTGTGGCTATCCTATGATGTTTGAGTAGATCCGTTTTGTCCTATGGGTTAATTGATGATCGTGATTGGTTTGAGTTGCATGTTTTATTATTGGTGCTGTCCTATGGTGCTCTCCGTGTCGCACAAGCGTGAGGGATCCCCATTGTAGAGTTTGCAATATGTTCATGGTTTGCTTATTGTATGGGTTGCATGAGTGATAGAAACACAAACACGGACAAGTGGGTTATGGCGTATGGGAATAAAGAGGACTTGATACTTTAATGCTATGGTTGGGTTTTACCTTAATGATCTTTAGTAGTTACGGATGTTTGCTAGAGTTCCAATCATAACTGCATATGATCCAAGAAGAGAAAGTATGTTAGCTTATGCCTCTCCCTCATATAAAATTGCAATAATGATTACCGGTCTAGTTATCGATTGCCTAGGGACAAATAACTTTCTTGTGACAAAAAGCTCTCTACTAAAACTAACTTACTTGTGTATTTATCTAAACAGCCCCTACACTTTATTAACGTCCTCTTTATTATCTTGCAAACCTATCCTATCACACCTACAAAGTACTTCTAGTTTCATACTTGTTCTAGGTAAAGCGAACGTTAAGTGCGCGTAGAGTTGTATCGGTGGTCGATAGAACTTGAAGGGAATACAAATCCTACCTTTAGCTCCTCGTTGGGTTCGACACTCTTATTTACCGAGAAAGGCTACAACTGATCGCCTATACTTGTGGGTTATCAAGACCTTTTTCTGGCGCCGTTTTCGGGGAGCAATAGCGTGGGGTGAATATTCTCGTGTGTGCTTGTTTGCTTTATCACTAAGTAGATTTTATTTGATGTTCTAAGTTGTTCTCTATCTTTAGCTATGGATATGGAACACGAAATACCAAAAAAATTAGGTGTACTTGCTACTCATGGAGACGGGGAACCTCCTAAAACCCTCGATGCTCATTATGTGAAAGATATTATGCACTACTTTAATAATCCTAAGAAAACCCCATTCAATTATATAACGGGAGACACGTTGGATCATGCCTCTGCTTCCCTCTTAATCTTGTCCTAGGCCTTCTTGTTTCCATCGGGCTTGTTCTTGTTTCTTGGGCCATCATCATCATCCACCATCTTGGTGAGTGAACCTCTCTTCGGTGGGGATTCTTTGTCAATCAACTTGCACTTCTTGCTATTTTGAAGCAATTTCCAACAATGCTCTAGTGTAAATGACTTTCCATTGGAAGCTTCCATGTCATTGTACCTTCCTTTCACAATTTTGTCCTACAAAATGAAAACAATGTCAAAGTTTGTCACATGCAACCACTCCAACAGCTACAAATCATTTGCACTACTTTGGACGTGAAAACAAACTCATGTAATCGGCTTCAACAGTACCACTTGGAGGTGCATTGCAGACTTGCTCCAAGCAAGCACTCCAATGGCTACAAATCATCTTGATCACATTCCAACGACCTTGGAGTGACCTATAGGTGTGTGGCGTCCTTGAGGGATACTTTGCCATCATTCCGAAGAACTGGTCCTCTATCCTTTGCCAATACCGCTTGTCGGTTTGGTCAATGCCGGTGCATGCATGAAGAGACACAGATTCCCAAGCCTTGATCATGACTTGATCTTCCAATTATGTGTAGTTCTTCGACCTTATGCACACTTTTGCTTGCGCTTGGTCGAACACCCCTTCCCAATCTCCTCCACCTCATCTTCTTCCTCACCGTGACCGTCCACACCACCATCCACACTACTAGGGGAAAGCCTACTAGTAGCGCTGGTTTTTGGGCTAGTAGTAGCGCAGTACCAGCGCTACTACTACAGCACTACAGCTAAATTTTAGTAGTAGCGTTGGTTGTCCCGCGCTACTGCTATACCTACTTAGCAGTAGCGTAGGTCCGACCAGCGCTACTGCTACATAGCTGTAGCGCTGGCGCCCAGCGCTATTGCTATATTTACACATAATTTTTCTGGTACGTATTTGCACTATATTTGTACAGGTTTTATACAGTAGTCTAACCATATCATAAACGTGCAATATGCTCATCATATCATACACATAATAGTCTCATCATATCATCACATCATCCAACAAAAATCATGCCGTATCATCATAATCACGATATAGCGATAACAGTTAAGTGACATGTCTCGAATACAAGCAACTGCATGGTCATCAGATACACATGTTTCGTCATCTATATCTAAACAAATATATAGAAGAGAAGAGCGATCACTATGAGCAAGAGTTTGATAATGTAGTAGTTCTTGAGGTGTCGGTTTCGATCCGTCTCTCGCGCTAGCGTGAACCCTCTCTGGTTGCCGCTCGAAAATCGGTGCACCTGGGCCTGACACGCAGGCCACTCGTCGTACACTCCTGGAACCTTCCCTACGTACACGGCGTAGCACTTCTTCACCATCGATGATATATGTACCTGCATCATCACATGAGTCGATAATATGCAACATAATTTGTAGTTGAGCAACAGAAAGAGACAAAGTTAGCAAAAATAGAAGCAACATATCATAAGCATAAATAACAAAGTTCATCATACCCAAACTGCCCTAACTAGAGTGATCTTCGCTAGTTGAGGAGGACGGTTTAATTACATCACAAATTTCATCGTCATAAATTCAAAGTTTCAACATAGAGAAAGTAGTGACTAAATGAACACATTGTCATATATCGTCAATCACTCCAACATGTCGTGCCATCCTTCCAAATCAAGGAGGAAGTCCCCGAGCGAAGTGAAAGGCTTCATGTCGAGACGCTGAGCGGCTACACGTGTTCGGACGTCTTCCCGCGACATTTGCCCTTCTTCGTAGAACATCCCTATTTTTTCAAGGACCTCCTTCATGATGACTTGGGCAAGTTCGCGCTGGATGTGATAGAACTTAGCTCGGAATTGATGATCCGGTAAATTTCCTAGTTTCTTGGCCCATTGGAGAATATCGGCATTGCTAGATTTAGGTGACATGCGAAGGTTCTAGCAATCTCGTCTGTACTCCAACATGTGGTGGATGACATAGAATCCATCACTGAGAGGACCTCTCGGTTGCTGGATCCAGCAGAAGTCGGTCTTATGGCCGAAGCAGGGCCTGCGGTTCTTTGTCTTCTTGACCATGATCTCTCCGTCCTGGTGGCTGTAGCTTAAGATAGCACTGTCGAGAACAGCCTTGATGTGGGTGTAATCCTTTTTCTTTATGTTCTTCGACGAGTCCAAGTAAAGAGCATGGGAGAATCGTGGGTAAAGAATGATGAGGACGGCGCGCCCCTCGCTGCGCAAAATAAGTATACCTCAAATTAGCCTCCACTCATGCAAATGAATGATTGAAATCAAAGGAAGGATATCCGTGGATGACTTACATGGGATGATAAGGCAGGAGAATCATCTCCTTGTTCTTATTGGCGACCATGAAATCGATGATGTAGTTCCTCGCATATTCACGGTGCTTTGAGCAGACTGCCAAGAAGCCCTCATGCATAAAGTACGGGTCAGCGACACAGATATAAGATATTTGCTCGCGCCTGATGATGTAGTTCATGTACAACTCATAAAGGAGGACGAACGTAAAATCCAGCTTTGTCATGTGAAACATGCCGAAGATGTAATCAAATCGAAGGAAGAACTTATCCGCAGGGAATGTGTGGACGTAGAACGACCTTTGCTGCGGCACGTTAACCACGTAGAGCGGGTATCCTAGATTTTTCGAGCGATAAGGCTTTTCTCTCTCAATAGCACATCGTCATGAAGTCTCCTTAGATTGCCGTCTATGGCCTCTACCGCTGACTTAGGTAGGATCTGATCACTGGGGATATGGTATTTCACCACACCTTTGATAGGTATACGGTCTACAACCCGAGGCTGAGGAGGCGGCTGGCTCATAGAAGCAGCTTTGGCGGCATTAGGGCCTTTCTTCGGTATCTTCCTATGCTTCTTTGGTTCCGGAAGTGAGCCTATCATACCGTCCCTGACCACCGCCCCAAGTGTTGTCGGGCTCAGCATTAATGCACGAGCCGCACGTTGTTGTTGCTGGGTTGAGGCGGCATCTGAAGGCGTGTCCTGCGAGGATTGCAGGAAGAGAGAATTCTTGCAATTAGCCTTAAGACGATCATGCTCCGGCAATTCAGGCATCAACTCATCACGCTCAAACCCTGAGTCATACTACTGAGCCATCAATCCTCAGTCGTCATAGCTGTCGGTATTGAGATACTGTAGAGGGTCATCATCCTCGTCCATGGCATCATCCGATATTGCTATGTCATCAGCCACTAATGGACATGCCGGTGTCAAAACCGGCGGATCTCGGGTAGGGGGTCCCGAACTGTGCGTCTAAGGTGGATGGTAACAGGAGGCGGGGGACACGATGTTTTACCCAGGTTCGAGCCCTCTCGATGGAGGTAATACCCTACTTCCTGCTTGATTGATCTTGATGATATGAGTATTACAAGAGTTGATCTACCACGAGATCGTAGAGGCTAAACCCTAGAAGCTAGCCTATGGTATGATTGTTGTTGTCCTACGGACTAAACCCTCCGGTTTATATAGACACCGGAGGGGGCTAGGATTACACAGAGTCGGTTACAAGGGAGGAGATCTCCATATCCGTATCGCCAAGCTTGCCTTCCACGCCAAGGAGAGTCCCATCCGGACACGGGACGGAGTCTTCAATCTTGTATCTTCATAGTCCAACAGTCCGGCTAAAGTATATAGTCCGGCCGTCCGAGGACCCCCTAATCCAGGACTCCCTCAGTAGCCCCTGAACCAGGCTTCAATGACGATGAGTCCGGCACGCAGATTGTCTTCGGCATTGCAAGGCGGGTTCCTCCTCCGAATACTCCATAGAAGATTTTGAACACAAGGATAGTGTCCGGCTCTGCAAAACAAATTCCACATACCACCGTAGAGAGAATAATATTTCCACAAATCTAATCCGCTGACAACTTTTCATAACGTGACATCACACCATGGCGTGGTCATTATTCGAACTGTTTTTCTCAACCAGCCTGCCACTGCACGTTTCGCGAGGCGGTTTTATTGGCACGTCTTGTCGAAGCAGAGATCGTGTTCCCCTTATTATGGGATTCTCATCAATACAGGTATGGGTAATCCAATCGTGCCCGTTGGTATGACTCCTTGATTTTAGGCAAGTTCCAAACGGCCACGCGGAGGACGCTTGATATTCATCTTCTTTATAAAGAGGCCAACGCCTGTCCTTTTCTTCCCGCACTCAATCGAATCCTTCCCCCACCTTGAGTTCCAACACCCAAGGCTCAGGCTAGGCGCTTCAGACCTTAAATCATGTCCGGATCCAACCTTCAAGGTCAGTGGATGCCCTCCTCTGTTACAGAGGAGGACATCAAGAAGCTAAGAGAAGCCAGGTATCTGACCGCCGAAATCTCGCATAGGCTACCTGCTCGAGGACAGGTCATTCCCACTCCCGAACCCGGCGAGAGCGTCGTATTCGTCTCCCACTTCCTCCGAGGGCTAGGCCTTAGTCTAGATCCTTTTGTTAGGGGGCTCATGTTCTATTACGGGCTGGATTTCCATGACCTGGCCCCGGATTCCATCCTTCACATCTCGTCATTCATCGTCGTGTGTGAGGCCTTCCTCCACATCCACCCGCACTTCGGCTTATGGCTCAAGACCTTTAATGTGGAGCCGAAGATGATTAATGGGCGACACGCAAAATGCGGAGGTGCCGTAATAAGCAAAGGTGCCAATGTTCCATGCCCAAAGGGTTCCTTCCCAGAGGTATCCAGCTTATGGCAACGGGAGTGGTTTTACATCACAGCTCCCCGCGGTATCAAGTGGGTGGCCGCCCCTGCCTTCCGCTCGGGCCCCCCGCCACAACTGACGTCATGGATAAACAAGGGACTGGACTGGGGGTCAGTAAATGATGTGCCGATATTGCAGAGTCGCATCCGAGATCTCCTCGAGAGAGATGTCAGCCTGGTCACGGTAATGCAAGTCATGCTAGTTCGTCGAGTCCCGCCTTGCAAACGTCGATCTCTCCGTATGTGGGAGTTCAACCCGGAAGGACCGCGAGCTATTCAGCACTTCCTCGGCATGACGCTCGAAGAGATGTACAAATTGTTCTTCGGATCACAAATAAAGTGTCCGGACACCACCAAGGATGCGGGTCTGAGCTGCAATCGTCCAAATACCCAAGTAAGTAGTTCTTCGGTCGAACACGCTGTCTCTTTATTTATCACAACATTATTTTGAAAAGTCGCTCTTTGACCAGGACTGGGAAAAAAAGGCGAAGATGATCCGGTGTTCGGCCCCCCTCCCCAAAGGCGCAGCAGATCCAGTACTGGCCAGAATGCTTGAGCTCGCGCCTTATCAAGCGCCCTCAGGGGAAGATAAAGGGGGGAATAAAGAGGCTGAAAGTGGGCCTCGCTCATTATTTATCCAAACCGGGGGAATTAGCGCCTCCGCGAAGGAGGATAACCGGGGAGAAGAATCTGAAATTCCTTCTCCCCAGGGAAGGAAGAGGACCGCCTCTGAAAACTTGGAAACAATGGTTTCCAAACGAGGGAAGAAATCTTCGCCAGAGGGTCCCACCCCGGAGGGTATCCTTGCCGCACATTGCCCGCAAGGGGATCAGCCCTCCACCGAGCTATAAGTAAATAAAAGTACTCCATAGTAAACATATCCTGCTTTATTTCTGAGGACAATAACCGAAGCGTATGTCTTGTAGTTCGGATCGTAGCCCTTCTCGACAGAGTTCATCTTCGGGGGATCTTCTTCTAGAGATGATGGAGAGCGAAACACCTCCCCATGTTTCCCCGCCTCATGAGGCGGGCGACCCTGAGGTATCGTCACGGAGGAATTCTCCTGATCCGCCAAGGCCAGAGGGTAACCCTTCGGCCACCCCAAGTCCGGAGTATTCGGCTCCCAAGGGGAGCAACAGAAAGAGGCCGGGACTGTCCGGTGCGCGACCAGACGCACTGATGAATCTTCCGGAGCAAGCGGCTATCTCAGAAGCGCATCGTACAGTAATCGGTACGGTGGTTGAGAGGATTTCATCCGCCGAAAGCGGGTTGCATGAAGCCTTTATGAGCCTGTTGAGAGGCTTTGAGGTACACAAAGTAGTATATATTTTTGATGGTACCGCACACGTTAGGTGTGCCCTATGCAGATAGTAGCCCCTGAGACTCTGGTTGCTGTCGAAAACGGCGGCAAACAGAGGATCATAGTCCCAGGTAATAATCATGCCGCCTTCATGTGCAGGTGGTTGAAGGTCCGGTGGCTAGCCGGACTGGTGAGTTTGCCGAGCTGAAGTGGCAACTTGATGCGGCAGATGCCGACATCGTGCTTGTAAACAAGCGGCTTGACGAGGCATAGGGTATGTATTTTCTCCGGTGATCAACACATGTTAAGAGGAGCATGATGCTAGTATCTTTAATATGTTGTGACTGCAGATGGAGCTGCCGCCGTGGAGACCCTTCGGGCGGAACTTGCCCGAGCCAAGGAACAAGCCAGGAAGAGTGATGCGGCCGCTCTAAAGGCGGTCGAAGAGCTGAGAGCCGAACAGGCTGCGCATTGCCAAAGCAAAGATAAAATAGCCAAGATGGCTGTTGAGTTGAAAGATGCCGCCGACCGTTACGAGCTTCTTGAAAAGGAAAGCCGAACGAAGACGACGGACCTGGATAAGGCCATGGTAGCAGCCAAGGAAGCCCGCTCTAAAATCAGAGCGGCGAAGGAGGAGCTACGTCAAGCCGAAGATATCGCGGCTGGGAAGCCCTTTTTGTTGCGGAAGAAGTTCGGAGATCCTAAGTATGCCCCTCTTGATCAATTATGGAGTTCGGCAGACGCATACGTGGATTTGGCAGCGAGTGCTGCTGATGCGGCCGAGTTTTTCAAAGATAAAAAAGATCATGAAGTGGAAAAGTTGTTTTGGTCATAGTTCAATGTTCCGGTGCGCCCGCTGCTGTTAAATGAGCAAATGGCCGAGTGGGCCGAGCTCCATAGGTTGTCCGGGCTTGCCATGAGGTCTGTTGTGGATCATCTTTGGCCGGAAGGACCAGTGCCGAATAGTTATTTTGGCTTAGTGCAACGATTCCTTGGTGCTGTGTCGCGTATCGACGCTATAAAGAGGTCAGCGTGCATAGAGGGTGCGCGGATGGCTCTTGCCCGTGTCAAGACATACTGGGCAGAGATGGAGGCCGCCGCTATTGCAACCCAGAGTTCGGCCGTAGGCCGAGTATTGGCTGAGCACTACTCTGAAGAAGTCCTCGAAGGCGCTCGTTTAATAGACGCTCAGTGCTCGAAGAATATTATGTTCTAGTGACATGTATCCCCATTGTAAGAACAATGTTATTTGAATTATAAAGGCTGTGTTTATACTTTTGCCTGAAAGTATTATTATGCCTCCTGTGCGGTCGTTTATGTGTGTGTATATATATATCCTGAAAGTTTGCAGTCGTCGGCTTCAGCCCCCACGCATATAATGCGGGGGTGTTCGCAAAAGCGCGTCTTCACACTTGATCCAACGTCTTGGTCCATTAAGGAGGTGGTAGCGCGGCGAACGAGGCAATCGACTATATTGCTTTAACACTTTCACTTAACCATAGGAGTTTGACAATGGGGCTACTATATAGCCCCTGGTATTTCCACGCTCGTCCGAGCATCGGGCGCGTACATACATGACCGGGAAAACCGGCCCTTCGTTAATGCGAAGGAATCCCGAAGATTCCGCTAAGTCATCGAGTGGTTGACCACTCTCGCGCTTTATCATGACAGTCAGTTTTCGGCTTTCTCTACTGAGGTGCTCATCCGGATGAACCAGGGCACAATCGCAGTAGTTCCCCGGTGCCACCTTAGCCGATAGAGCGGAACGTAAGGTAGCAAAACGCGAGAGCCGGGCAAACCCAACATTTGACCAAAGACATGATTCGGAGCTAATGCATATAAGGCCAAACTCGCGATGCCGAACACTCCCTAAGGTATTCGGTCTTTACAACATATACCTGGCTGAGTAACGCCCTTGATAATGAACCCAGAGTGTCCAGGTACGTGCATTATTCTGACGTGGCGAAATGCCAATAACATCGGCATCCCTCTCGGTTATATTGAGTATCCGGAGGATGTGAAGCAACAATAGACAGTAAAAAAGGTTTACACAGTGTCTTAATCTAAAAAGAAACCTTTGAGCGGGGCCCTGCTGCACGTCTGCGCCCGTGTCTCCGTTATGCCGTATCCTGGAAGGGTGTAGCACGATTATCATCTGTAAAAGAGAAAAACTTAGGTGAAAGTTGTCGTGCGAAAAATTGGTTATCAATAAACCATTAAAATTCAAGATAAGTAAGGTCGAGCCTAACTGTAGTCCTTTTACATGCTAGAAGCCCCTGGTACGTCCTATGGGGGTATAATCATCAAGCCAATCGCAGATTTATGTAAGCTGTTACAGCTAGTGATGCGCCGAACTCGTCTAGCCGTGTCCGCGGTCTTGACGACCGATCATTTACTCTGGTTGGAGAGGCCGTTTAGTGTTCGGCTGTTAAAGCCACCACACGTTCTTCCGCGCGTAAGGAACGCTCAATATTTCCGCTAACTGTGATGATGCCGCGGGGACCGGGCAACTTAAGCTTAAGAGAAGCGTAATGCGGTACTGCCTTAAAACGAGCGAAAGCTGTTCTTCCAAGTAGTGCTTGATAGCCGCTTCGGAATGGAGCGATGTCGAAGGTTAATTTTTCACTTCGGAAGTTGTCGGGACAACCGAATACAACCTCTAATACTAGAGAGCCCGTACATCGGGCCTCTGAGCCTGGTATTACTCCTTTAAAGGTAGTATTACTTGGGCTAATTCTTGTCGGGTCTATCCCCATTTTGCGGAATGTGTCCTGATATATCAGATTAAGACTACTGCCGCCGTCCATGAGGACTTGGGTGAGATGGTATCCGTCGATAATTGGGTCTAGCACCAAGGCAGCCAATCCTCCATGCCGGGTACTTGCCAGGTGATCCCTGCGATCAAAGGTGATTGGGCAGGCCGACCAAGGGTTGAACTTAGGGGTGACGGGCTCTACGGCGCATGTGTCTCGGAGTGCATGTTTGCTCCTTCTTTTTGTTACGTGAATCATGTTCACTGTTTTGACCTCTGGTGGGAATTTTTTCTGTCCCCCAGTGCTTGGCTGACGGGGCTCATCCTCGTCTTCACTTGGTGTCTCCCTCCCCTTGTGTTCAGCGTTTAGTTTGCCGGCCTGCTTGAAGACCCAGCATTCTCTGTGGGTGTGATTTGCAGGTTTATCGGAGGTCCCGTGGATCTGACATAATTTTTCTAGAATCTTGTTAAGGCTGGACGGTCCATCTCTGTTTCCTTTGAAAGGCTTTTTCCGTTAACCGGGTCGAGAGCGCCTGAATCCGGCGTTTACCGCCGTGTTGTCTGGGCTGTCTTCGTTATTTCGATGCTTGCTTTTACTGCGTCGTGGTTTTCCATTACCATCCCTGACTTCGGATGTGCCTGGGTCGCTGGTGCTACTACGGGCCAGCCAGCTATCTTCGCCCGCGCAAAAGCGGGTCATGAGGCTTGTTAGGGCTGCTATTCTCCTTGGTTTTTCTTGGCCGAGGTGTCTGGGGAGCCATTCGTCGCGAACGCTGTGTTTGAAAGCTGCTAAGGCTTCGGCATCCGGGCAGTCGACGATTTGGTTCTTCTTAGTGAGAAATCTGTTCCAAAGCTTTCGGGCTGACTCTCCGAGCTGTTGAATTATATGACTTAAATCGTCTGCGTCCGGAGGTCGGACATAAGTCCCTTGAAAATTAGCCCTAAAAGCATCCTCAAGCTCCTCCCAACTTCCAATTGAATTTTCGGGGAGGCTCTTCAGCCAGTGCCAAGCTGGTCCTTTCAACTTGAGGGGCAGGTATTTAATGGCGTGGGATCGTCTCTACGAGCCATATGGACATGGAGGATGAATTCCTCAATCCAGACCCCAGGGTCTGTCGTTCCGTCGTACGCCTCTATGTTCACGGGCTTGAATCCCTCTGGAAATTCATGATCCAGTACCTCATCGGTGAAGCATAGGGGGTGTGCGGCACCCTTGTATTTGGATGTATCATGGCGTTCGGACGGTTGTAGTGTTCGGTTTTGATTTTGTGCCGGAGCGCGCTTCCTAGATCCATAGATGGACCTGGTCATACAGGATTTTTGGCGCAAGTCCTCATGTAAATCGTGTGTGGACTTATGTGCGGCCTCGTTAGCCGCCCTATCGCAGCCACAAGGTGGTCAATCCGGCTGATCGGCCGTTTTATTCTTCGGCTGTGTAGGCTCTATGGCCTCATCATCGAACTCAGGCAACAGCTTGCGCTTTGGGTAGCTCTTTGTATGGCAATTACCACCATACTTTTCTTCAGTGTCGAGAACTTTGTTCCATCTACTGTTGAACGTATTCTGTGCGGCCTTAAGCCTTTGCTTTTGCTTCTTCAGACTCCTTGCGGTGGCAATAAGCCTTCTACGGAGGTTCTCCTGTTCCACGTTCCTGTGTGCGTCGTTGTCCGGACTGTTTTCCTCTTTGGAGAGAGGTTGATGAGCTTTATCCTTGGCGTCGACGTGATTGGACAGCGGCTCTGTACTATGTTCGCCGTTTGCTGGTTCATCCTGCTCTATCGCTGGGTCAATGTGGTCGTCGTTTCCTCTGGAGTCGACCGCGGTGTTATTTTTTCCTGCGCTGTTATCGCTGTTTTTGCCGAGGCGGGATTTGGAGCGGCGCCTACGCCGTCGCTTTGGTTGCTTCTCGAGGGAGCTATCCTTCGCTGCATCCTTCCGTTCCTCGTCATTGCTTTCTTTGGGTGTATCCACCATATATATATCGTGTGATGAGGTGGTGTCCAGCGCCCTGTGGGCGGTGGTTCCTGTTCGTCTCCTGCATCGTCGTCCATACCGTCGATGTCTTCGGAGTCGAAGTCGAGCATGTCGTTTAAATCGTCGACGGTGGCTATTAAGTGGGTGGTGGGTGGGGAGCGAATTTCTTCATCACCCGCTTCCCATTCTAGCCGGACATAGTTCGGCCAAGGTTCTCCTAACAAGGAGAGAGACCTTAATGAATTTAGCACATCGCCAAAAGGCGAGTGCTGAAAGATATCCGCGGAGGTAAACTCCATGATCGGTGGCCAATCGAATTCGATAGGCACAGATGCAAGCGGCTCGGAGCCTGTGGCCGGGGACGAATCCAACGGTTCGGCAACACGGCTCTCGTAGGAGGTGAAGTCAGTATTCGGCTCTATCGCCACTGAGAGTGCGGCCTCCGTGGCGGGGTCTATCCACCCATCCTCAGATGGCGCAATTTGTTTTGGATTGAGGGCCGGAGTAGTTGCATGTGTGATCTCCCGAACACTGTCCGACGACAGAGTTAAGTCATGCTCGTCGTGATTGTGTGGCGCACCTGACATGGGCTCGAATCCGTCGAAGATCAAGTCTCCGCGGATGTCGGCAGTATAGCTCAAGTTTCCGAACCTGACCTGATGGCCAGGGGTGTAGCTCTCGATCTACTCCAGATGGCCAAGCGAGTTGGCCCGTAGTACGAAGCCGCCGAATACGAAGATCTGTCCGGGGAGGAAAACCTCACCCTGGATCGCATCGTTGCTGATGATCGAAGGAGCCATCAAGCCTTACGGTGACGGCACAGTGGAACTCTCAATGAAAGCACCAATGTCGGTGTCAAAACCGGCGGATCTCAGGTAGGGGGTCCCGAACTGTGCGTGTAAGGTGGATGGTAATAGGAGGTGGGGAACACGATGTTTTACCCAGGTTCGGGCCCTCTCGATGGAGGTAATACCCTACTTCCTGCTTGATTGATCTTGATGATATGAGTATTACAAGAGTTGATCTACCACGAGATTGTAGAGGCTAAACCCTAGAAGCTAGCCTATGGTATGATTGTTGTTGTCCTACGGACTAAACCCTCCGGTTTATATAGACACCGGAGGGGGCTAGGTTTACACCGAGTCGGTTACAAGGGAGGAGATCTCCATATCCGTATCGCCAAGCTTGCCTTCCACGCCAAGGAGAGTCCCATCCGGACACGGGACGAAGTCTTCAATCTTGTATCTTCATAGTCCAACAGTCCGGCTAAAGTATATAGTCCGGCCGTCCGAGGACCCCCTAATCCAGGACTCCCTCAGGACCCTCTTCCTCATATCGTCCGCTATCACCCGGCACGACAAGCGCCGCTAATTGGGTAGGTGGGGGTGGTGGTGTTCATACCTTCCTGAGGCTGCTTGGTCGTTGGTGTGCTCCCGACCGCCTCCAGACGAAGGAGACTCTTCGGCCACAACATGACCCACTCTTGCAATTGCTAAGCCGTTGTTGATTCATTCCGATTGCGGCAAATCCCAGGCACTCGATATGTCCTAGTTTCTAGCACAAGTCATGCCAAAATTCATGGAAAATTTCGGCATGACCTTGGCTAAAATGTGGACAAATCGAGCGCCTGAAATTTGCCGAAACAGAAATGAATCAACATTCCGACAAAGCATAGGCCATTCAGAATCATTCCCTGCAAACAATGTTCAAATATCCGGCAAAACATAGAACACATGTCCAAATTTCAAAAGCTAATTCAAAAAATAAGTGCGTAGCAAAATTGAGTTAACTACTAATAAAAACTAAGTAAATTCAGCTAACTCTCCCTCCCCCTCTCCCTCCCTCTCCCTCTCCCTCTCCCTCCATCTCTCTCCCTCTCCCTCTCCTTCCCTCTCCATCTCTCTCCCTCTCCCTCTCCCTCCCTCTCCCTCCCTCTCCATCTCTCGCCCTCTCCCTCTCCCTTCCTCTCCATCTCTCTCCCTCTCCCTCTCCCTCTCCCTCTCTCTCTCACTAAGTATTCACCTAAGTGAATTCTATGTTAACCTACTGCCCTAACTAACAACATAACCTACTGCCCTAACTAACAACATAACATAATTAACCGTAGAACCCTAGAACATAACCTAACTAACAACATTTGCTAATTTGTTAATTGTACTATGTAATTGCTCTAACATAACCTAACTAACAACATTTTGCCCTAACTAATCTACATAGAAGAGGGGAGGGGAGAAGATGGAAGAGGGGAGGGGAGGGGCTTACAGTGGTGAGGTCGACGGCGGCGGGTGGAGGAGGGGGCGGCGACGGCGTAGCAGCTGCAGCAGGCGGAGGAAGGGCCTGCGAGGCAGGGGCGTTGGTGAGCCTAGCCGTAGCGTCGGCATCGGAACTCGGGCGACGGCGAGGTAGCTGGGGCGTCGGGGCGCGAGGGAGTAGGGGGCGCGCGACGTCGGGGTTGGGGCTGGGGCGACGACGACTGCAGGGGATGAGTGGGGATTTGGGGGAAGAAGTGTGGGAGAAAGGAGGGAAAGCCCATGCTGGGGGGTTATGTCAAAATAGCGGTAGCGCGGGTTCCCAACTAGCGCTATAGCTAAGTTAGCTCTAGCGCGGGTTGGTAACCCGCGCTAGAGCTATAGAAGTAGCTATAGCACGGGTCTGTAACCAGCGGTACTACTATTTATTTTCCTTTTACTTTTCTTTTTTCTTTTCTTTTTCTTTTGTTTTTTCCTTTTCCTTTTCCTTTTTTCCTTTCCTTTTCCTTTTTCTTTTCTTTTTTCCTTTTCCTTTTCCTTTTCTTTTTCTTTTATTTTCCTTTCCTTTTTCTTTTTCTCTTCCGAAAGTCGACCAAGAGCCGGAACCATATGTATATGCATGGTGGGAAGGTGATATATATTACATCATTTGACCGATAACTGTTAAGTGTGTATACAAAATAGGAACACTGCCTTAGCCCGTCTGACACCGAACATAGTCGCACTATGCAGTCCAGCTAGTCAAGCTCCTAGATCTCTCCGACCCTTCCATAGAATCTTTCAGTTGTGTCGTTGTCACCGGTCATGCATTCCATCATCACCCCTGAGTTCTGGTAATCACTGTTTATGTCTTTGGCCTCCATGTAAAACATGTATCCATTGATATCATATGCCTGATAGGTCGCGAGGTTGGCCGCGGGGCCATGTGCTAAGGTGTGTATGAGCAATTCGTCCACACTGCCCTCTTCCGAGGGATTAGCAAGAACATGCTCTTTGAACAAAAACACAAGAAAGTGGAGTTGTGCTCTCTAGTAACTTCGGCGTCCGTCTTGTGTAGCCCCTGGTCACGATACTTCTTTACGATGGTTTCTTTGTGCAGTTCCATGAAAGGATCTACCACGTCTAGGTGCTTTAGCACTACTAATTTTGCTATGTCCAAGTCGTTCCGTCGACCCGAGTGGTCCACATGCAATTCCCTCCAGCCGTTCATGTGACCTTCTCCTCCGAGCCTCCCAAGGTGCTCGAACGACATCATGTTGTGAAGGAATGACGACCCGAGGTCGATGATGTCATCCACAATGTGGACACATAGATGCACCATGACGTCAAAGAATGCGGGCGGGAAGTAAATCTCAAACTCATTTAGTATGATAATGATCTCTTCCTGTAGCCTTCGGAACTGCTTCACACTGATAGACTTCCGAGAGATAATGTCGAAAAAGTTGCAGAGACCAGTAAGCATTTCACGGACATGCTCGTCCATTATACCTCTAAGGGTAACCGGAAGGATCTGCGTCATCATCACGTGACAGTCATGAGACTTCAGCCCGCTAAACCTTTTCTTCTTGGTGTCTAGAAATCTGCTTATCTTCCCACAGTAACCGGAAGTAACTTTGATTCCGGTAAGTCACTTGAAGAATTGATCGATCTCCTTAGGACTTAGGGTGAAGCAAGAAGGGGGCAAATAATTCTCTTCCTTCTTGTTGACTTTTTTGCCCCTGTCCCCCGCCTCCGTCTCCGTCTCCGTCTCCTACGACTTTTTACGGGGCGGCATGTGGAGATCTGCCCTAATGTTCAAATCTTGCAAGTCTTTTCTAGCCTTCAGCCCATCCTTGGTCTTATCCGGCATGTTTATCACTGTTGCACGCAAGCTCTCAAGGAAATTCTTCGTGATATGAATTTGATCAAGGCAATGAGGCATGTCGAGGTTGGGCCATTACTCCAAGTCCCAGAAAACAGACCTGGTCTTCCATACCTTCAGAAGCAGCTCCGATGCCTTTTTCATATTTTCCGACGCGGGGCACTGTTCCCAGTTTTTCAACAGCTCATCGATTTCGGCTTTGCTCCTCTTACATGGAGGTCTTCGATGCTCAGCCTCACCATTGAATAGATCTCCATGGTTTCTCCAGGGACATCCTTCTCGAGCCATCTTCGATGCCCCATGTACACAATTTTCCCACGCCCTCCATCTTTCGATAGCTGATGAGACGTTGTATCATCCATGCACTGGGTGCATCCGCAATATCTGTGGCACACCTGGCCTGCAACATATCCGTAACAGAGATAGTCGTGCACTGTTAGCTGCTTTATCTGTATTTGGTTTTATCGCTTGTTGTTTTGTATGTTTCAATAATACAACTTATCCGAGTGAGTTTTATGGATCCACCGGGCCAGAAGCTTCTCAAGCTCAAGCATTTACTTTTCTAGTTAGAGACCAGCGTCTTGGAGCTAATGTGGGATCCGCTCAAGGACCCACAGGTTTAGGTAAATATCTAATGCGTTCCCCAACTGGGGAGGTTATCTTTGGAGGGGAAACTATGCCTCGTTATCAACGCGACTCTCATATAGAAATACTCGCCTTTGTCGGCGTCCCATATCTTGGTCGGTGTTTTCCATAACGTGTCTAGCTCCTCTTTTAGTAGCCCTAGATACAGATTAATATTATTTCCCGGTTGTTTCGGCCCTTGAATCAGCATGCTCATGTGTATGTACTTTGACTTCATGCATAACCAAGGGGGAGGTTGTACATCCATACAAACACGGGCCTTGTGCTATGGTTGGTGTTCTAGTTGCCAAAAGGATGCATGCCATCGGTACTCTCGCCAAGCACGATATTCCTTGCATCATCCGCGAAATATCTATATTCCGCGTTGAATGCTCGCCACTAGCTAGCATCTGCGAGGTGTCTCAGCTTTGGATCATCTCTGTCATCGGGCTTCACCCTCTCCGCATGCCAGCACATGAGCTTTGCTTCCTTAGTATCTACGAAATAATGCTGCAGACGGGGAGTGATCGGTAAGTACCATACAACTTTCTGAGGAGATTTCTTCCCGGCCTTCTTGTATCGAGAAGCATTGCACACCGGACAACTTGTTTTTTCCATGTGCTCCTTCCAATAAATGATGCAATCGTTGATGCACGCATGGTATCTAATGTGGGGCAGATCAAGAGGGAACACGATCTTCTTGGCCTCATCGACACTAGTGGGACACAAGTTCCCCAAGGGAAGAACTTTATTATGTAGATACTTCAAATGCTCATCGAGGCTTGTGTATGTCCATTTGTTTTTGGCCTTGGTATTTAGAAGTTCGAGTGTGAAACTCAAGCGAGTCACCTCGGGATCGCAACCTCATACAATGGAGTATTCAAGTCTACCTGCAGTTGCACCAGGTTGGCCTCCTCTCTTGAAGCGGCTCTGTCGCTAGTCGTACTCTTGCGAAGCAGGTCTCGAACATGAGGGTCCTGCATGACTGAACTTAGTCGCGTCGAAGACTGCAGCGTATCCGCCTCTTCTTCGCCGTGTCCGACCTCTTCTCCTCTTCCATGTCCTGCGCCCTCAAACTCTTCTTCGGGTCCATCATCGTCGGGCATCTCTTCGTCTACCCCCATGTTGTTATTGTCTGCCATGTGGACATCCTCATAATTATCTTCAATTATCCACTAAGTATAGCCATCCATGCATGAAACCATGCACGAGCAGGAGCGCCTTCAAACTGCCACGGTCAAAGGGGTCCAAGATGATGATTAGTTTGCATCTTCTACATGGACATATAACCCCAGTCCGATTATTTAAATACATGTCGTGCATCGCAGATCGCAACCATCTTTCCACCACCCTTGCACTGACCTTCATGATTGCCCGCGCGGTATAATAAGCAAAAGAATTTTAACCATGCATGCATATATCAAAGTCATACAAAATTTTGGCATGACCTTCCTTAAAAATAGGGCATATAGAGTTTGCCCGAAATTCGCCGAAACGGAAATAAATCAACATTTCGACAAAACATAAGCAACTCATGTCACGCACGATCCGAAAAATACACATAGGCGGCAACTCATGCCACACGCACATATTCCCACCATCATAGCACAAACACACATATTTCCATTATTTCTTGCAAAGCACAACTTTTTGATCACCTTTCGTCCCAAGAGATGGATCGATCGAGCAAACATACGCTAGATGACCGGTGCCGCTATCTAGGGATTGAAAGTAGTAGGCAAAGATGCATGGTAGATCTAGTTGGAAGGAGATGCTCTACCTAACTAGTGGACAGGAGGGAGAGCTAGCTAGTGAGACAAAGATATTAGTGGGGAAAGTGGAGGGAGAGACAATTCAAGTGAGAAGGAACCTAGAGAGAAAGAGAGGTCATTAATGGAGGAGATGGTGGATGGGGGAATTAATGGGGAGAGAAGAGAGGTAGGAGAATGTAACAGCCTGGTTTTTGGCCCTTATCTTTTTCTTTTGATTTATTTGGTTTTTACTCTATTTTTCTTTTTGGAGTGGATCTGTGGCCTTGCAACCTGGGAGATCATCATCATTTACTCTCCCAAGTGGTTCATCATTCTCAAACTCATCCCTAGACCATGCCATTTCCATCCTAGACCAACCCCATAATTATTTTTCTTGGGGAAAATTTCCTTTTCTATTAAAGTAATAACCTCAAGTGCCCTAGGTTGTGAAGCAACCTATATTTCTGTCCAATCAAAAATTCCCAAATAATTCTCATAATTTCTTTGGGTCATATGTTGCTCAAATATGCCCAAACTTTCCTGTCCTAGCCCAAGAATAATTACCCAAAAATTATTCTTCATTTCTGTCCAGTGTGGCTTTCTGTGAAGGAAGTGCCACCTATCCTTTCTTGATTGCTCCCAAACTTTTTGGGCATGCTATTTCATCAAAATCATTGACTCATGAAAAAATTCAACTTTATTTGCCTAGCCAATCTTCCTCCATTTGTCAGACAGAAGGCATTGTGAAGGAAGTACTAGCTAGGGTTATCCAAATGAGTTGAAACTTTGTACACCTCTTCATGTGCTCATATCGTCACACCCCTCCAAAGTTCAGCTCCATACCTTGATCTATGTGAGCATAGGATTAAATCTTTGCTTCTATCCAAATTTTCAGTTAGTGAAGCAAGTATATTTTATCTTGTTCCATTATGGCTGACAATTTTCCAGAACCTTCTCCTATCCATAAAACCTATCTCCACCAAATGTGGGATCAATTCATCAAGCCAATATTTCTCTATAAATTTTCCAAATTTCTGGGCAGAGAGGATGTTTGTGAAGCAAGTACCATTTTAGCTTGTCCATTTGGTATGAGATTTTTACAGCATCTTTATATGTCCATATCATCAAGCCTTGCCAAATTTTAGCTCAAGTTGATACTCCATGTGAGTGCATCATCTTGATCTTGGTTCTGGACCAAATGTGTAGTTGTGAAGCAACTATGATGTATCTTGGTCCAATTCTCCTCAAAACCTCCAGGATTATAGTCCTTCCTTATTTAATCACCCCAGACAACACCATTGACCCCAATAAATTCACTGTTCATCACCAGTGCACAGCCAAGTTTGATACAACAAACTTTCCTCGAATCCTCACACCTCTCCTTGGCTCTTTCTCTTGATATTTAACTTCTGGGGCCTTGAGGATCAAGGACTAGCCACCAGACAAGGTTTGCCATCCTCTCCAGTCCTCCCGTGACATGTCGTGTGGTGACCGCGTGGGTTTTTCCCCGTGCAAGCGTTCTGGCTGCAGCAAGCGCGCTCTGGCGCCTCGGCCTCTTCCTCTCTGCTCCTTCACTCGATCTCTCATATTCTAGAGCTTAGGCCGAGCTCGAGCGGCCGCACGCAGCCACGGCCTCCCTCGCCCGCCTATAAATGGCCCTCCCCGCTTCCTCCCGAGCACCGCATCGACCTCACCTCACTCCCATACTCCTTCCTAGCTACTTGCCCGAGCCTCAGAGCCTCTCCTTGCCTCCCTCCTCCACCATGGCCGCCGCCCCCTCCGGCCTAAATTCGCGTCATGCCGAGCCCCTTCCCTCCTCATTCTGCCACCAGGAGACCTCCTAGACTCCGGCGATCCTCCTCCAGTCTTCATCCCCTCCTCCGGCGCACCAGGGGCCATACCCGTCGCTACCCGTAGCCGCCGTCTGATACGTCTCCAACGTATCTATAATTTTTGATTGTTCCATGCTATTATATTATCTATTTTGGATGTTTAATGGGCTTTACTAAGCACTTTTATATTATTTTTGGGACTAACTTATTAACCGAAGGCCCAGTGCAAATTGTTGTTTTTTGCCTATTCCAGTGTTTCGCAGAAAAGGAATATCAAACGGAGTCCAAACGGAATGAAACCTTCGGGAGAGTTATTTTTGGAACAAACGTGATCCAGGGGACTTGGAGTGGACGTCAAGAAAGAAGCGAGGAGGCCACGAGGCAGGGAGGCGCGCCTGCCCCCCTGGGCGCGCCCCCACCCTCGTGGGCCCCTCGCAGCTCCACGGACCTACTTCTTCCTCCTATATATATCCATATACCCCGAAAACATCCAGGAGCACCACAAAACCCTATTTCCATCACCGCAACCTTCTGTACCCATGAGATCCCATCTTGGGGCCTTTTCCGGCACTCCGCCGGAGGGGGCACCGATCACGGAGGGCTTCTACATCAACACCATAGCCTCTCCGATGATGTGTGAGTAGTTTACCTCAGACCTTCGGGTCCATAGTTATTAGCTAGATGGCTTCTTCTCTCTCTTTGGATCTCAATACAAAGTTCTCCTCGATCTTCTTGGAGATCTATTCGATGTAACTCTTTTTGCGGTGTGTTTGTCGAGATCCGATGAATTGTGGGTTTATGATCAAGATTATCTATGAACAATATTTCAATCTCCTCTGAATTCTTTTATGTATGATTTAATATCTTTGCAAGTCTCTTCGAATTATCAGTTTGGTTTGGTCTACTAGATTGATCTTTCTTGCAATGGGAGAAGTGCTTAGCTTTGGGTTCAATCATGCGGTGCTCGATCCCAGTGACAGAAGGGGAAACAACACGTATTGTATTGTTGCCATCGAGGATAAAAAGATGGGGTTTATATCATATTGCTTGAGTTTATCCCTCCACATCATGTCATCTTGCCTAATGCGTTACTCTGTTGTTATGAACTTAATACTCTAGATGCATGCTGGATAGCGGTCGATGTGTGGAGTAATAGTAGTAGATGCAGAATCGTTTCGGTCTACTTGTCGCGGACGTGATGCCTATATAAATAATCATGCCTAGATATTCTCATAACTATGCACTATTCTATCAATTGCTCGACAGTAATTTGTTCACCCACCGTAGTACTTATGCTATCTTGAGAGAAGCCACTAGTGAAACCTATGGCCCCCGGGTCTATTTTCCATCATATTAATCTCCCGTCAACTAGCTATTTCTGTCGCCGTTTATTTTGCAATCTTTACTTTTCAATCTATATCATAAAAATACCAAAAATATTTATCTTATTATCTCTACCAGATCTCACTTTTGCAAGTGGCCGTGAAGGGATTGACAACCCCTTTATCGCGTTGGTTGCAAGGTTCTTATTTGTTTGTGCAGGTATGAGGGATTTGTGTGTAGCCTCCTACTGGATTGATACCTTGGTTCTCAAAAACTGAGGGAAATACTTACGCTACTTTGCTGCATCACCCTTTCCTCTTCAAGGGAAAACCAACGCAGTGCTCAAGAGGTAGCAAGAAGGATTTCTGTCGCCGTTGCTGGGGAGTCTACGCACAGGTCAAGACATACCAAGTACCCATCACAAACTCTTATCCCTCGCATTACATCATTTGCCATTTGCCTCTCATTTGCCTCTCCCCCACTTCACCCTTGCCGTTTTATTCGCCCTTTTTTCATTCGCTTTTTCCTTCGCTTGCTTCTTGTGCGTGCTTGTGTGTTAGATCGTTCATCACAATGGCTCAAGACAATACTAAATTGTGTGACTTTTCGAATACCAACAACAATGATTTTCTTAGCACTCCGATTGCTCCTATTACCGATGTTGAATCTTGTGAAATTAATACTGCCTTGCTGAATCTTGTCATGAAAGACCAATTCGCCAGCCTTCCTAGTGAAGATGCCGCTACCCATCTAAATAGCTTTGTTGATTTGTGTGATATGCAAAAGAAGAAAGATTTGGATAATGATATTGTTGAATTGAAGCTATTTCCTTTTTCGCTTAGAGATCGTGCTAAAACTTGGTTTTCGTCTTTGCCTAAAAATAGTATTGATTCATGGAATAAGTGCAAAGATGCTTTTATCTCTAAGTATTTTCCTCCCTCTAAGATCATCTCTCTTAGAAACGATATTATGAATTTTAAGCAACTTGATCATGAACATGTTGCACAAGCTTGGGAGAGGATGAAATTAATGATCCGTAATTGCCCTACCCATGGTTTGAATTTATGGATGATTATACAAATATTTTTATGCCGGATTAAATTTTGCTTCTAGAAATCTTCTAGATTCGGCCGCGGGAGGCACTTTTATGGAAATCACTTTAGGAGAAGCTACTAAACTCCTAGATAATATTATGGTTAATTATTCTCAATGGCACACCGAAAGATCAACTAGTAAAAAGGTTCATGCGATAGAAGAGATTAATGTTTTGAGTGGAAAGATGGATGAACTTATGAAATTGTTTGCTAATAAGAGTGTTTCTTCTGATCCTAATGATATGCCTTTGTCTACCTTGATTGAGAATAATAATAAATCTATGGATGTGAATTTTGTTGGTAGGAAATTTTTTGGTAACAACGCTTATAGAGGAAACTTTCATCCTAGGCAGTTTCCTAGTAATTCCTCTAATAATTATGGTAATTCCTACAACAACTCTTATGGAAATTTTAATAAGATGCCCTCTTATTTTGAGACTAGTGTTAAAGAATTTATGATTTCTCAAAAGAATTTCAATGCTTTGCTTGAAGAAAAATTACCTAAGATTGATGAATTGGCTAGGAACGTGGATAGAATTTCTCTTGATGTTGACTCTTTGAAACTTAGATCTATTCCACCTAAGCATGATATCAATGATTCTCTCAAAGCTATGAGAATTTCCATTGATGAGTGCAAAGAAAGAACCGCTAGGATGCGTGCTAAAAAAGATTGCTTTGTCAAAGCGTGTTCTTCTAGTTTTCATGATAATGAAGATCTAAAAGTGATTGATGTATCTCCTATTAAATCTTTGTTTTGCAATATGAATGTTGATAATGATGGTACTGGAGATGAGTCAACTTTAGTTAAAAGGCGTCCCAATGATTCGGAGTTTTTAGATCTTGATGCAAAAATTGGTAAAAGTGGGATTGAAGAGGTCAAAACTTTACATAGCAATGAACCCACTATTTTGGATTTCAAGGAATTTAATTATGATAATTGTTCTTTAATACATTGTATTTCCTTGTTGCAATCCGTGTTAAATTCTCCTCATGCTTATAGTCAAAATAAAGCTTTTACCAAACATATCGTTGATGCTTTAATGCAATCCTATGAAGAAAAGCTTGAATTAGAAGTTTCTATCCCTAGAAAACTTTATGATGAGTGGGAACCTACTATTAAAATTAAGATTAAATACCATGAATGCTATGCTTTATGTGATTTGGGTGCTAGTGTTTCCATGATTCCAAAAACCTTATGTGATGTGTTAGGTTTCCATCAATCGATGATTGTTCTTTAAATTTGCATCTTGCGGATTCCACCATTAAGAAACCTATGGGAAGAATTAATGATGTTCTTATTGTTGCAAATAGGAATTATGTACCCGTGGATTTCATTGTTCTTGATATAGATTGCAATCCTTCATGTCCTATTATTCTTGGTAGACCTTTCCTTAGAACGATTGGTGCAATTATTGATATGAAAGAAGGGAATATTAGATTCCAATTTCCGTTAAGGAAAGGCATGGAACACTTTCCTAGAAAGAAAATTAAATTACCTTATGAATCTATTATGAGAGCCACTTATGGATTGCATGCCAAAGATGATAATACCTAGATCTATTCTTGCCTTTATGCCTAGCTAGGGGCGTTAAACAATAGCGCTTGTTGGGAGGCAACCCAATTTTATTTTTGTTCCTTACTTTTTGGTTCTGTTTAGTAATAAATATTTATCTAGCCTCTGGTTAGATGTGGTTTTATGTTTTAATTAGTGTTTGTGCCAAGTAAAACCTATAGGATCTTCTTGGATGATAGTTATTTGATCTTGCTGAAAAAGTCAGAAACTTTCTGCTCACGAAAACAATTGTTAAAAATCACCAGAACGTGATAAAATACTGATTCCAATTGCAGTAGATCAATAAAAAAATTATCTAGGTATTCCTATTTTGGTAATTGTTTCTGAGTTCCAGAAGTTTGCGTTAGATGCAGATTACTACAGATTGTTCTGTTTTTGACAGATTCTGTTTTTCGTGTGTTGTTTGCTTATTTTGATGAATCTATGGCTAGTATCGGAGGTTATGAACCATAGTGAAGTTGGAATACAGTAGGTTTAACACCAATATAAATAAAGAATGAGTTCATTACAGTACCTTAAAGTGGTGGTTTGTTTTATTTCGCTAACGGAGCTCATGAGATTTTCTGTTGAGTTTTGTGTTGTGAAGTTTTCAAGTTTTTGGGTAAAGATTTGATGGATTATGGAACAAGGAGTGGCAAGAGCCTAAGCTTGGGGATGCCCAAGGCACCCCAAGACAAAAATCCAAGGACAACCAAAAGCCTATGCTTGGGGATGCCCCGGAAGGCATCCCCTCTTTCGTCTTCGTCCATCGGTAACTTTACTTGATGCTATATTTTTATTCACCACATGATATGTGTTTTGCTTGGAGCGTCTTGTATGATTTGAGTCTTTGCTTTTTATTTTACCACAATCATCCTTGCCGTACACACCTTTTGGGAGAGACACACATGAATCGAAATTTATTAGAATACTCTATGTGCTTCACTCATATCTTTTAGAGCACGGTGGTGGTTTTATTTTATAGAAATTATTGATCTCTCATGCTTCACTTATATTATTTTGAGAGTCTTTTAGAACAGCATGGTAATTTGCTTTGGTTAAAATTTTAGTCCTTAAGTGATGAGCACCCAAGATAGGTATAATAAAAACTATCATATAGAGTGCATTGGATATTATGAGAAGTTTGATACTTGATAATTGTTTTGAGATATGAAGATGGTGATATTAGAGTCATGCTAGTTGAGTAGTTGTGAATTTGAGAAATACTTGTTCTAAAGTTTGTGATTCCCGTAGCATGCACGTATGGTGAACTGTTATGTGATGAAGTCGGAGCATGATTTATTTATTGATTGTCTTCCTTATGAGTGGCGGTCGGGGACGAGCGGTGGTCTTTTCCTACCAATCTACCCCCCTAGGAGCATGCGCGTAGTACTTCATTTCAATAACTAATAGATTTTTGCAATAAGTATGTGAGTTCTTTATGACTAATGTTGAGTCCATGGATTATACGCACTCTCACCCTTCCACCATTGCTAGCCTCTCTAATACCGCGCACCTTTCGCCGGTATCATACACCCACCATATACCTTCCTCAAAACAGCCACCATACCTACCTATTATGGCATTTCCATAGCCATTCCAAGATATATTGCCATGCAACTTTCCACCGTTCCGTTTATTATGACACGCTCCATCATTGTCATATTGCTTTGCATGATCATGTAGTTGACATCGTATTCGTGGCAAAGCCACCATTCATAATTCTTTCATACATGTCACTCTTGATTATTTGCATATCCCGGTACACCGCCGGAGGCATTCACATAGAGTCATATTTTGTTCTAAGTATTGAGTTATAATTTTTGAGTTGTAAGTAAATAAAAGTGTGATGATCATCATTATTAGAGCATTGTCCCAAGTGAGGAAAGGATGATGGAGACTACGATTCCCCCACAAGTCGGGATGAGACTTCGGACGAAAAGAAAAAGAAAAGGGAAAAAAGAAAAAAAAAGAGGCCATAAAAAAAGAGAAAAGGCCCAAATAAAAAATGAGAGAAAAAACAGAAGGGACAATGTTATCCTTTTACCACACTTGTGCTTCAAAGTAGCACCATGATCTTCATGATAGAGAGTCTCCTATGCCGTCATTTTCTTATACTAGTGGGAATTTTACATTATAGAACTTGGCTTGTATATTCCAATGATGGGCTTCCTCAAAAATGCCCTAGGTCGTCGTGAGCAAGTGAGTTGGATGCACACCCACTTAGTTTCTTTTGTTGAGCTTTCATACACTTATAGATCTAGTGCATCCGTTGCATGGCAATCCCTACTCACTCACATTGATATCTATTAATGGGCATCTCCATAGCCCGTTGATACGCCTAGTTGATGTGAGACTATCTTCTCCTTTTTGTCTTCTCCACAACCACCATTCTATTCCACATATAGTGCTATGTCCATGGCTCACGCTCATGTATTGCGTGAAGATTGAAAAAGTTTGAGAACATCAAAAGTATGAAACAATTGCTTGGCTTGTCATAGGGGTTGTGCATGATTTAAATATTTTGTGTGGTGAAGATAGAGCATAGCTAGACTATATGATTTTGTAGGGATAACTTTCTTTGGCCATGTTATTTTAAGAAGACATGATTGCTTTGTTAGTATGCTTGAAGTATTATTATTTTCATGTCAATATTAAACTTTTATCTTGAATCTTTAGGATCTGAACATTCATGCCACAATAAAGAAAATTACATTGAGCATTATGCTAGGTAGCATTCCACATCAAAAAATCTGTTTTTATCATTTACCTACTCGAGGACGAGCAGGAATTAAGCTTGGGGATGCTTGATACGTCTCCAACATATCTATAATTTTTGATTGTTCCATGCTATTATATTATCTGTTTTGGATGTTTAATGGGCTTTACTAAGAACTTTTATATTATTTTTGGGACTAACCTATTAACCGAAGGCCCAGTGCAAATTGCTGTTTTTTTGCCTATTTCAGTGTTCCGCAGAAAAGGAATATCAAACGGAGTCCAAACGGAATGAAACCTTTAGGAGAGTTATTTTTGGAACAAACGTGATCCAGGGGACTTGGAGTGGACGTCAAGAAAGAAGCGAGGAGGCCACGAGGCAGGGAGGCGCGCCTGCCCCCACCCTCATGGACCCCTCGCAGCTCCACGGACCTACTTCTTCCTCCTATATATATCCATATACCCCGAAAACATCCAGGAGCACCACAAAACCCTATTTCCATCGCCGCAACCTTGTGTACCCGTGAGATCCCATCTTGGGGCCTTTTCCGGCGCTCCGCCGGAGGGGGCACCGATCACGGAGGGCTTCTACATCAACACCATAGCCTCTCCGATGAGATGTGAGTAGTTTACCTCAGACCTTCGGGTCCATAGTTATTAGCTAGATGGCTTCTTCTCTCTCTTTGGATCTCAATACAAAGTTCTCCTCGATCTTCTTGGAGATCTATTCGATGTAACTCTTTTTGCGGTGTGTTTGTCGAGATCCGATGAATTGTGGGTTTATGATCAAGATTATCTATGAACAATATTTCAATCTCCTCTGAATTCTTTTATGTATGATTTAATATCTTTGCAAGTCTCTTCGAATTATCAGTTTGGTTTGGTCTACTAGATTGATCTTTCTTGCAATGGGAGAAGTGCTTAGCTTTGGGTTCAATCATGCGGTGCTCGATCCCAGTGACAGAAGGGGAAACAACACGTATTGTATTGTTGCCATCGAGGATAAAAAGATGGGGTTTATATCATATTGCTTGAGTTTATCCCTCCACATCATGTCATCTTGCCTAATGCGTTACTCTGTTGTTATGAACTTAATACTCTAGATGCATGCTGGATAGCGGTCGATGTGTGGAGTAATAGTAGTAGATGCAGAATCGTTTTGGTCTACTTGTCGCGGACGTGATGCCTGTATACATAATCATGCCTAGATATTCTCATAACTATGCACTATTCTACCAATTGCTCGACAGTAATTTGTTCACCCACCGTAATACTTATGCTATCTTGAGAGAAGCCACTAGTGAAACCTATGGCCCCCGGGTCTATTTTCCATCATATTAATCTCCCGCCAACTAGCTATTTCTGTCGCCGTTTATTTTGCAATCTTTACTTTTCAATCTATATCATAAAAATACAAAAAATATTTATCTTATTATCTGTACCAGATCTCACTTTTGCAAGTGGCCGTGAAGGGATTGACAACCCCTTTATCGCGTTGGTTGCAAGGTTCTTAGTTGTTTGTGCAGGTACGAGGGATTTGCGTGTAGCCTCCTACTGGATTGATACCTTGGTTCTCAAAAACTGAGGGAAATACTTACGCTACTTTGCTGCATCACCCTTTCCTCTTCAAGAGAAAACCAACGCAGTGCTCAAGAGGTAGCACCGTCCGCCGCAGTTGAGGTTGTGCTCCCTTCGGCGCATCTCGGCGAGCGTGAGGAGTCCAGACGAAAGCACCTCGTCTTCCTGATCTCGCCGGTGTGCGAGGCATCACCGGAGACGAACCAGGTCGCTGGAACGGGCGCCTGTAGTGCACCGCTGCCTCTGCCGTCGGGCGAGCGCGGGGTTGAAGAAGAAGGACCTGCCAGGCGGGCCCCACGTCCCACGGACCCCGCCTGTCAGCCGCACGTGCCCAGATCCAGTCAGCTAAGTGGAAGCGCACTTCTCTGTTTACGTTTTCTCTAGATGAAAGCGTATTTCCTCGCTGTTTAGAACTAAAATACGCTTTATCTATAGGAAAGCGTATTTCCTCAGAAGACGCTTTCTGTTTTTCCAGCCAGGGGCCTATTTGTGAAGATTCCTTTACAGATTGGTCCCTACACTTCGTTTACCCGTAACTTTTTGCTCGTAGCTCCGATTGAGGTGATTCCAAAGCCCACTTCTTCATATCGTCGAGCCTGTTCTGTTGGTTCCATTTTCACCATGTGTTAACTTTATGAAAATTACCATTTTGCCCTTGCACTAAATCAGCCCCCTCCGAGAGAGAACGTTTTCCGGCGATTCTTTCCGCGAGCTTCTCGCATTTCTTCCCGATGAATCCTTCCATCCCAGACAATCCACACCCTCCATTTGCATGATTGCAATGCATTGACATGGTTTAAATTATTTGAACTTGTTTAAAATATTGTTTTAGCTACTTGTGAGTTGTCATGGCATTTCTCGGAGTATTATTTTGGTCTTGCTATTGCCATGATATTGTTTGGAGTTCTAGGTTTAATATTTTGCATCTTGGGTGGTTGCATGTTGCCTTTGGATTCTTAGTGGCTATTATGATTATTTTCATGATGGTATTATGCTTTGGAGTATTACTTTGGATATCACGTTGCCATTGGATTATTAGTGGCTAGTGTTATTTTCATCATGATGCTAGTTGATGTTATGTTTTGGAGTATGATTTCAGAGATGATGCTTGCATGTGGATCTTAGCTAGATAGCTTGTCTTTGCTATTGGAGTAGTAATTGTTCTGGGATTTATCATGATCGTAGAGTTATGCTATCCTCGAAGTACTTTGATATGACAATATTATGCTTTGGATTAGTTAGTGGATATTGATATGACTTGGATTATCGTTGGATAGATGATGTCGGGGTATCAGTTATCACTGTTATATTTTGGGGACAAATTCCGTCATTTCGTTGGTCAGGTGCCACCGAACCGGGCTTTTCCAGTGCAACCACATTTGCCTTTTATGGGAAGGCCCTAATGCGGTCTATTTTCATGCCTCTCGCCGGTGCCTCCAACGAGGAAAGGTTATGGGCGTGCGGTACCCTGGCCTGGTAAGCAGACATAACCTTGTGTGCCCGTAGTTGGACAGGGCCCTTTTTGTCCCCGTTTGGGACCGTTTTTGTTTTGCCACGACGGTGGCCGCTGATGCCTTTGGTAGGCACGAGGCCACCCATGACTTAGCCCAAAGGGGAGTTGGTCGGAGTGGCCGGGAGAGTGTCATGGCGATAAATCGGTTTTGTCATAACATCGTTGGTCCACACGAATGGGAGTGTGAGGCCATGGGTTCCGTGGTGTGGGTAAAGTGCGCTACCTCTGCAGAGAGAGTGTGTGTTTAATCTATCGATAGCCGCGTCCTCGGTCATGGGCACAAGTTCGTACTAGGTCACACCGTTCGATCAACACTCATATGACGGAATGACTTATAGGTGATTTATATGTTGATATTGTGAGCAGTAACAGTTTGGCAGGATGAGGATGATGATGTTGGGATGATCCCAAGGGTGACCATTCAGTTGTGATATGGTCACGAGTTGAGCATGTGGATGATTTGATCACGAGATAATGAGGTGGATCACGAGGTGATCGAGATGGTATATTGCTTGGCCGGATAGCCAAGAGTGAGATGGTTATTGAGATCTGAGATGGTGGTTTATCAGTATCATAGTAGTTTCATATCATGCTTAGTACTCCCTCCGTCCCATAATATAAGAGCGTTTTTATACTACACTAGTGTAAAAAACGCTCTTATATTATGGGACGGAGGGAGTAGTTGTTTTCGCATCATAGTAGTTGTTAAATTTAATTAACCTATTTAATGATGTGTTGTTATTTTTCCTTGATGCTTTTGGTTGTTGTGAGCTTGCAAGTACATTCAATGTACTGACCTGGCTTGTCATGCCAGATTGCAGGTGATGCCGTGATTGATTGTTTGTCGTGGTTTCCGTTCGTGCGAGCTAGATTGTGTCCCAGCTAGAGTCCCTGCGGAGTGGAGTTCACCACCTTCGTTGTTGTTCTGCTGCTAGAAGTATTCCGCTGCTACGAGTTGTTCCGCTGCTAGCATAGAGCAAGTGTAGTATCGCAGGCGTAGTGTCGCCATGCTGATGTGATTCTTTGTAACATCAGACCCGTGTATTTATTACCCTTGTAATAAGAGTTGATTTGTTCTATGTCAAGCAGTGCCGTATTCCAGAGACTTCTCCTCGATCTCTGGGCTAGAATACGGGGTGTTCCGGTTTCTCTGAGCCGGGGTGCCACAAAGAAGGAAGAACTATGTGAGTGAGGTAGAGGAGGGAAAGGGGAGGGGGAGAGGGAAAAGTTCGCAGCTACGCATACCAGTAGCGCGGGGTGCCAACGAGTGCTACTGTTAATCTCCGTAGAAGTAGCGCTTGCCGGTGGCCTAGCGCTACTACTAAACGGGGCCCACCTGCTGGGACTGTGCACCAATAGCAGTAGCGGTGGCCGGCCGACAAGCGCTACTGCTATGTTATTAGTAATAGCGCTGGTTTACGCCCACTGCTACTATGGGCAGCCTCGGTCGATGGAGATGGGCCCACTTAGCAGTAGCGGTGCATCGCCGCCCAGCGCTACTGCTAAATTTCTACCTGTAGCGCTAGTCGCTGCCCATCGCTACTGCTAATTAGCAGTAGCGCTGCTCCCTTTTCCCCGCTACTGCTAATATTCTATCTACAAGCTTTCTCCTAGTAGTGCCATGTAACGCCCACGATGCGGCTATATCTCCCACGTGTCGAGGCACGACTTAGAGGCATAACCACATAGTGGTTTTGTCGCAAGAAGGGTCATCTTCACACAATCCCATGTAATGAACAAGAATGGAATAAAGAGTTGGCTTACAATCGCCACTTCACACAATACATGAATATTATTCATACATCATCCAAAATACAAACATATAGACCGACTACGGTCAAGATCCAAATGAAAAATAAGACAACCCCAAATGCTAGATCCCCGATCGTCCCAACTGGGCTCCACTACTGATCATCAGGAAAAGACACATAGTAACGACCACGTTCCTCGTCGAACTCCCACTTGAGATCGACCCCATCATCTGTACTGGCATCGTCGGCACCTGCAACTGTTTTGGTAGAATCTGTGAGTCACGGGGACTCAGCAATCTCACACCCGCGAGATCAAGACTATTTAAGCTTATAGGAAAGGATGGTGTAATGAGGTGGAGCTGCAGCGGCAATAAGCATATATGGTGGCTAACATACGCAAGAGAGAGCGAGAAGAGAAGCAACGGAACGGTCTTCTTCTAGTAATGATCAAGAAGTGATCCTGAACTCCTACTTACGTCAAACATAACTCAGACCGTGTTCACTTCCCGGACTCCGCCGAGAAGAGACCATCACGGCTACTCACGCAGTTGATGTATTTTAATTGGGTCAAGTGACAAGTTCTCTACAACCGGACATTAACAAATTCTCATCTGCCTCATAACCGCGGGCACGGCTTTCGAAAGATATTACCCTGCAGGGGTGTCCCAACTTAGCCCATCATAAGCTCTCACGGTCAACGAAGGATAAACCTTCTTCCGGAAAGACCCGATTAGTCTCGGAATCCCGGTTTACAAGACATTTCGACAATGGTAAAACAAGACCAGCAAAGCCGCCCGAATGTGCCGACAAATCCCGATAGGAGCTGCACATATCTCGTTCTCAGGGCACACCGGATAAGCGAAGCGTACAGGTACCAACATAACCCAAGTTTCCAAGGGACGGTCCCGCACGGTGCTCTAGTTTGGACCAACACTCAGAGGAACACTGGCCCGGGGGTTAAAATAAGATGACCCTCGGGCTCGCGAAAACCCGGGGAAAAAAGGCTTAGGTAGCAAATGGTAAAACCAAGGTTGGGCCTTGCTGGAGGAGTTTTATCCAAGGCGAACTGTCAAGGGGGTCCCATAAATCACCCGACCGTGTAAGGAACGCAAACTCAAGGAACATAATCCCGGTAATCAGTAACTAGGGCGACAAGAGTGGAACAAAACACCAGGCATAAGGCCGAGCCTTCCACCCTTTACCAAATATATAGATGCATTAATTAAATAAGAGATATTGTGATATCCCAACATATCCATGTTCCGACATGGAACAAACTTCAACTTCACCTGCAACTAGCAACGCTATAAGAGGGGCTGAGCAAAAGCGGTAACTTAGCCAAACAATGGTTTGCTAGGAAAGGATGGTTAGAGGCTGACATGGCAATATGGGAGACATGATATAGCAAGTGATAGCTAGCGGAGCATGGCAATAGAGCGAACAACTAGCAAAGCAAAGATAGAAGTGATTTCGAGGGGTGGTCATCTTGCCTGCAAGGTTCTCAGAGTTGTCGAAAGCTTGATCCTCGTAAGCGTACTCAACAGGTTCCTCATTCACGAACTCGTCTCCCGGCTCTACCCAAGACAAGAACACAAGCAACGGAACCACAATCAATCACGAGAAATGCACAAGCAACATGATGCAAAACATGTATGATATGCGAGATATGATATGCGATGCATATGCGTGCTCCGGAAGGAAAATGATGAACATGGCAGTAACTTGGCAAACCAAGTATGCCACTGGAAAGATGAGATGATTTCGGTCGAAATCGATATAAAGATCACCGGAAACGGATGCACGGTTTGCAAATGGCAAGCAAAACAAGAATGACACGAATCTGCGATTAACAGCATGATAGCACTTAAAATGCAACAAGCAACAATGCTACAGCACCCCAACATAGCAACAAAGCATATGAAAGTAATCTACAAGAGATGGTTGACAAAAGATGAATACTGAGCTACTGCTAGTTCACAACATAACAAGCTCAAACAAGCATGGAAAAAGTGCAAAAGATAACAGGATCACAGACTTGGTGAAAAACTGGACATGGCAGAAAACAGCATCAGGTAGCAATGTTCAGCGCACGAAATCAACATGATACAGGAACTTAACATAGAAAAACAAGGCATGAAAGTGTTCTACTAAATGCATATGACAAAAGTCCGTTACTGACCATAAGCCAAAAATGACCAGAAGATATGATGGCAAGCATGTAAACATAGCAAGTTTCGTTATCAGGTTCCAGACTTAGCAGAAAACAGAGCATGGCAGAAACAATAATATGTAGGCCTGTTGGTGAGCTTGATGCACTCACTACAGAGCAATGCATGACAAAACTAGCATACCTACAGCAAGATGGCATGTTTATGAAGCTATCCATGGCAATAACAAAAGCATAGCATGTATGTATCAACTACAATGAGCTTGGCAAAAATGAATATCATATTAAGAATCTGCCAGAAATATTTTATAGCAAAAGTAGAGCAAGATTGAGTCATACTATGGCACTCCATAATTACAAACAATGGAAGGAATGGATCAAATACAACTATAGCTACAAAACATCCTTACTGAACATCACCAAAATATGCATGGATCTCTCTGTAGCATCAAGTTTACATGGCAACAAAATAACAGCAGACAAAGACTCGGAGAAATCACTAAGTCCCTGAAATCAGAAACATTACGGAGCCTAGTTTGCATGCTTGTGCTAGTCACCACAGAGATCAAAAAAATACATGGCATACACCTTTGAAAAGATGGCATGGTATACAACAAAACACATGTAGAGCTCAAGCCCATAAGATGCACAGATTTAAAGATACAAAAATGACAAATCTCCAAGTTCTGCTAAGAACCAGAGGATAACAGCAACTTGCCCTCTTCCAACAGAGATTTGGGCATCAAGATGACCTCTAATAAACATGGTGCAGTTTAACAAATTGTAGAGCATCACGAGACAAACAATTTGACATATTACACGCGCAAATCGGAGCTACATGCAAGGAGTTATGGCATCACGAAAATGGCAAGATGCTGTAGAAATGTCAAGACTTGGCAAAAACGGAGGGGGTCTCGGGTCAACCTTGTCCTTTGACCAGATCGGGATCGAGGGCTGGCTCGGTAGGGTTCGGCGCGCGGTGGCCGGATCTCTCGCCGGAGGGGAGGAAGGAGCGGCGCCGGCGCGGTGGGGGAGAGGAGTCGGCGGAGGGAGGCGACGGCGGCGGTGCACGGTCGCCGACGGGAGGAGCGGCGCGGGCGCGGGCGGTGGCCTCGGGTGGCCGGAGGCGGCGCCGGCGGCAAGGCGGCGAGCGGCGGACGGCGAGGCGGAGAGGCGGCGTCGGGCGCGGGGAAGGAGGCAGGCGCGGTCGACGGAGCGCCGTGGGCCGCGGGGGCCGGCCCCGGGCTTCGGTGGGCCGCGGCGGCGCGGACGTACGGGCGGCGGCCCGGTGACGTGGCGGCACGGGATTGGCCACCGGGGGGGGGGGGCGACTTGTCCGGCCAGAGCGGACGCGTCCGGCGCGGCGCGGAGGGATTTTAGGGTTTTCGGAGACTGCGAATGTATACGGGATGCCTCACATATAAATAGGTAGATGGAGCTAGGAGGCTCCAAATGAGGTGCGGTTTTCGCCCACACGATCGTGATCGAACGACCTAGAGCATGGAAGAGAGTTTGGTGGGTTTTGGGCTGGTTTTTAGGGGGGTTTTTTCTGCACACACAAATGGACTTTGCGGATGCCCGGTTAACCGTTGGAGTACCAAACGACCTCCAAATGGAACGAAACTTGACCGGTAGTCTCCGGGTGGTATATTAAGGCCACTTGACAAGCCTCGGTCCATTCCGAGAACGTTTTACACCCGCACACGAAAGAAAACAAGAGGGGTGCGCCGGAGGAGATAGGAGCGCCGGATTGCAAAACGGACAACGGGGAAAATGCTCGGATGCAAGATACGAACACGTATGCAAATGCAATGCACATGATGACATGATATGAAATGCATGACATGAACAAAATGCAAAACGAAAGACAAAACCCGACCACGGAGGGAATATCATATCACATAGCCGAAAATGGCAAGAGTCGGAGTTACAAATATGGCAACTTACATGCGGGGTGTTACATGCCATCTCATTGGAGCCGTAATCACCGATCGGGGCTTGATCAATGTCGACGATGTTGTCGTCCAACATGTGCACAAACTCGTCCGTCACATCATGCAAACCGGTGCTATAATTTTGCTCCACAAGGCACGAACAATCGCAAATGGTGAAAAGTGAAAACAACTAGAAGAAAAACAAAGTTCCATTCCTTGCGCCCATTCCGTCGAACACCTCGGGTGGCGGTAGCAGCGTCATCGGCGGGCACCCCGAGGAAGCTCTTGCAGTGGCGATCGGAGGAGGTGGTGGCACGATGCTCGCAGTACCTTTTTTGGCTGCCTTCTTGCGTTTCACCCCCGCCACCTTGGGCATCTTCACCGGCGGGGTGGGGACGGCCTGGACCAAATTCGCATCGGTAGTGGCGGCGAGCATGCGTGCCTTCCCGGTGGCGGCTGCGGGAGCGCCACTCTGGACGACGAAGTTGCCCTGGCGCTTCCGGGGATGGGCGGTAGAGGCTTGAACGACAACGGGCGCGACACAGCCGACGATGAGATCTGCTTAAGGGGTTGGCACGTCCATGACTTCCACGGTGATGGGTGACGGCTAGCAAGCGTCCATGGCGGCGCTACAGAGCCGGGGAAGGTGGTCTGGAAAGGGCAGGGGAAGATCAATGACGGCGGAGGAAGGGAGAGCGGGAACTACCGTGCGGAATGTCCCCCCCCCCCCCCCCCGCCGCCAAATCTCGCTAGAGATAGGGGTCACCCTCAGGTCGGCCTCCCGCCCCGTGTTTCTAAAGGTTGAGGGGGAGAATTTGCCACGCCCCGCAATTTTTTTAAAGGCCGTGGTCCGATACGGTATCTGTTCGGGCCACTATTTTTGCGCAAAACTATGAACTGACGGCTATTTTGCAGTTCGGCGCGATATAAGGGGTCTGCTAGAGATGCTCTTAGTCTAGAAAAATAATATAAAATGACATATAAAGCATATAAAAGTGATAATATAATAGCATGAAACAAAGAAAAATTATAAATACATTGAAGACGTATCAAACATCACTTAGCTTAAATTGCCGCAAGTTGAGCATCCTACAATCATCATGGAGATGATAAACATCCTACCATGACGTCCGCCATGAAGAGAACACTGCCTTCCGAGCATGGGATTCTCTCTTGGCACAAAAGGGATCCTAAAAAACTGCACAATATTGTTGTGGCACAAGCTCGGATCCACCACCATCTCGTACTTCTTGTTCTCACCGGAGGTGTACGACATGTTAGCTGATCCACCAACTCCACCGCCATCTTATGAGGATACACAACTTCTGTTGGAAAAGGCAGTGTCTAGGAGGTGCTTAGGCACGCTTAGGCGCTAGGCAACGACCAAATGCCTCGCCTAGGGCATAAGCGAAACTCTAGGCGGGACAAGCAAGAAATTGTCCGCTCGAATGAGAAATCATACCTTATTTCTGAAACATGCCAAAAAGGTCACATTCCAATTGCATTAGTTGGTAGTTTACTCACTTATATGCCTTAAATCAATATATGTATACACTATAAAACCCAAATACACCTTGATATCCAAAATATACATACATCTAGGCTACATCTACGGCGCTTAAGCACCGCCTGGGCGCTAGGCGAAGGCCAACGGCCTCGCTTACGCCTAGCGCCTTTTCCAACCTTGTAACACAACTGCATGGCGACAATGAAAATGGAGCCAAGTCAACAACAAATCTGTTGGATCGGTAAGTATCTCTATAGGAGGGGGTGGTGAATAGAATACTAAGCACAATGATGGACTCTTTTCCCAAGTTTTAAATTCTTGGCATATTTTAGAATTTTCTAGCAATCAATAGAGCACACTACACATGCAAGTCTAGATTTTAGGCAGTTGAAAGTAAAGACATGCACGTGCAAAGTAACAGGAGGTAGAGTTGAGAGAATCACAAACATAATTGGCTCATTGAAGATTTTTCTCGTGGTTTGGATAGTTGGCGCGATCTTACATCCACATCGATGGAGGCTTCGATTCATGAGGATCCAAGATCAAAACTATCTTGATTGTGATTTCACGAAGGAATAAGGTCCATGAAGGACTCACCCACAAAGGGTCCAGAAAGGAGCAACCAAACGTATTCCAACATGGTTTGCGCCGACGAAGGACCAACCCACTAAGGTATATCTTGACGAAGTAGGTGATCTCCAAGCCCGTACAACCTTCTTGGGTTCTAACAAACTTGGAGATTTCCAAGTAATACCTACCCGATCTAGGAGGCGCGCACCCTCCAAAAGTAATAAGATGGAGATTGCTTGACAGTGAATCCCTTGTTTGTGCTTCAATAGATAATCTCCTCAACACTCAAGCTCTATCAATATTTGGCTATGGATTTGGAGAAGTAGGAGTCAAAAGCAAGAGTAGATTAGATATCAAAGGGCTTGAAATTGGCACAATTAGGTGGAGTTCTCTCTCAGAACATATGATGGGAGTGAGTTTGCTTCAAGTTGAACCGGTGGGATAGGTGGGGGTATAAATAGGCTAGACTAAAAATCTACCATTACTCACCCTTTTGCACATCTCAGAGGCTCCAACTAATTTTGCTCGGTGGCTCTGAAGTGAACAAAAGTGACAACTTTCAGATGCATAGGTAGGTCCGAATGAAAATCAATCGTTGGCTCCGAAGTGAGTACCTCAGCAAAGGCACACTCTCTGTTAACACAGCGGAAGTTCCGACTGGAATGGCTCGAATTTTTTGACGTGATAACAAAAGGTTTTCCAGGTTGCTTCGGTGGCTCCAAATGGAATGTTGGAGGATCCGATTGAACTAGGATTTGGAACGACGACTATATCTAGATGTTTCGATGGTTCTGAGTGAAGTGCTTTGACAATACCTAGTTGCATGGCATTAGGAAGATATACTGTAGCACTTTGAAAGAGCATGAGGACTTTTTGGAGTTTGATATTTAAGCACACAAAGCAAAGGGATCATTATTACACCCTCATCCCTTTTTGATAGTATCAACATGCCTAAGGACTCACTGTGATTTTAAATCACTAAAATAAAAATGTAGTATCAACATGTCTTTAAAAAAATTAGGTGACACCTTCCATTCCAAAGTTGTACCTATACTTTGAAGAAGAATTAGGGCATTTCCAACTCGGACCCTCAAAACACATGCATCCACATTTTTTCATCCAATGCGGTACCCCATCGCCACAGACTGGTCTGGACGTCAGTTTTGCCGCAAAACAGAGGCGAACCAAGGGCTTTGCAGGCGTCTGGACCGCTGCCACGCACACGTCTGACACACCGATCCCACCCAAAACCCTCTCCCGCATGAAGCGGTTGTCGCATATTCATGCCGGCCAGCGCCTCTCCAGAGCACTGACGCGTTCATGTCGAACCAGAGTGGATGTGACCTCTCACTGGAGCTGGCACTGAAGCGGCGTGCTCACTGAGAGCGCCCGCGCCACGTCCCAGTCTCCATGCCTGTTCATGCCGGAGCGACGTGACCAGACCGCTCTCTCCGCATTCAAACCAGTTGCCTGTCCGTCTGCCCGTCAAACATTAAAGAAGCGCGACTGCCGAGAATCCCACTCTAGGCCGACATTCACACGGTCCACCGCTTGGCTCAGTCACGTTGCCAGCCCGACACGATCCGCACCACACCACATGACACCTCCACTCCCGATCTCCTCCGTGCACCACATTTGCCATGACCTCTTGCTCCAAAGTGGTGTGGGACATTACAATTTTTATGAAATACAATGTAAAAATTTGTAAATACAATGTAAAAATATGTTCACCCAACTTTAAAAAGCATGTTTGTACCTTTGAAGAAAAATGCGTGTGACATTACAAAATGTTCACGTGTTTCATTAGAATGTACGTGGCATTAAAAAAATGAGCGTGCAATGTAAACAAATGTTCATGTAACTAAAAAAAATGTTTCACACCATTTTTTTACATTACATATAAAAAAGATGTTCACGCAACACAAAGAAATGTTTGTGACATTTCTTTTCTTCAAAAAATGTTTATCCAATGTATAAAAATGTTCACATAGTTTAAAAATAATTTTCATATCATAAAAAAATATGTTTCACCGTGTATACGAGAAAATGTTCAAAACAAGTATTTGAAAAAATGTTAATCATGTATTTTAAAATTTTAAATGTATATAAAAGAATGTTTTAGATGTAAAGAATATATACAATGTGTATGGAAACAAATAGATATGAAAACATATATCTGATTTTTTTTAAACATGTATTAAAAAACGTTAAACATGTATAAAAAATATTCCTGATGTATACGAAAAATGTACATGGTGTATTAAAAAATAGATATTTTGGTGAAAAAGAAAACAAAAGAAGAAAACTACTAACTCCGTCCCATAATATAAGAACGTTTTTTGAGCTAATATAGTTTGAGAAATGTTCTTATATTATGGAGCAGAGGGAGTAGTTAAAACCAAAGAAGGAAACAAAGAAAACCAGAGAAAACAAAGAAAAACGAAAAAAAACCCCAAAGGGAACTGATGCTACAAAGGTGAATATCCCACACGAAAAAAACTCATGCCCAGCTACAGTGTTAGGCTGGCCCAATAGAGCGGTTCCTAATAAGAATATACGCATTTCCTTCCCTCAAAAAATAAAAATAAAATAAAATACACATAGCTCTCACGGTGCTCAAGCGTGTTTGCTCGGAACGGAGCACTTGGGAAATTCAAAATATAGATGGGATCCATTCGCTCCATTCCATGTGTACAAACCCTACAAATCCCCTCCCACCTTCCCTCGATCCACCAAGAACCCTAGCTAGAGCAGGGAGCAGATCAGGCGGCTGCCCTCCGTGATGGCGAACTTCAGGATGGACGAGGACGACGAGTTGTTTCACCGCTACGAACCTGAGGTGCTGGCCGCCAACGGCATCGACTATCCCCCCCGCGATGCTAGGATGCGCATCAAGTGGTGGGCTTTTCTGATGCAAGTGGAGGGTAATTTGAGACCTACAAATATGTCGGTACCTTCGGCAAAGATCATCAGGTACCCAGGTATGCTGATCTATTTTCTCCGCTGTGGAAATCTATCATGATTTTGTGCTTTGATTCATTGAATAGAGTTGTTGTTGATCATGGCCAATTTGTTCCCCAAACCTCATCTGTCGTTGAGTAGCCGTCCATTTCATCCTAATGAACAATTGAATTCGTATATATGTTATTGTGCTCATCTGCTTCTTCTGCGTACTTGGTTGTGATGGATAGATCAAAGGGAGAAGGCATGGGGATGGTGGAGGCTGCTGCCGATCTATCAGGGCCTCGGTCCGGACATGCCCCTGTACCGGGAGTACCTCTGCGAGTACTACCTCCGCAATCCTCCTGAATCTGTTGATGACTCTGCCTGTACTGAGCACAAGTTTGTGGTCCGATCTGCATGGACAAATGAGAATGGCCGTCTCATTCCTCTCGCCCGCAAGGTAATTTACTTGGAAACCTCCTGCCTGCAAACATTTGGTAGATGTTTGACCCATGTATCAGGAAAGGTTTTAAGAACTGTGGTGTGCCATAGTATTTAGGTTCCCAAAAATAGCCTATTCCCCATCTGTTTATGGATTGTAGTGTATCTTTAGTATTGCTCATATTATTGTGTTTCATGTGCGCTACTGATGATAAATTGGTTGACTTTTCTTTTTGCATGATCAGTTTATTTGTTAATACTCTGACTCGGCACTCAATCTATAGAGTTCCCAAAAGCATCCTACTAGGTAGGCACCTAGTAGAAAGAATTTCTATCCTACCAATTCCTTCAATGTAGTGCGTAAATGTTGTTTGGTTTCCATAATACAAACTACTCATAAACCGGCTCTTCTTCAGTTTCTGGAATAACTGAAAGTATTTTTGCCCTGCTTCATTTCTAGCTCGATTGAATGGTCATCTATTCTTTAACTGCTTGCTAATCTACTTGCTTATATCAATTGCAAAACGATGGTTTTAAGTGCCTGGAGATGGAGGCCAAGTTCATCGGTCTGTGTGAGAGGAACAAGATAAAATTAACTGACACTGAGACTGCCCTGAGCCACAAAATCAAGCAGCATGCGCAGGACATAGTTGATGGAGCGTGTGAATATGCTGGTGCATATGCTGCCGCTGCTGCTTTGGTGGTATGTGCATGCCTACTTAATCTGTATCAGTCGTTGTTCCATTTACTAAGCAGTAGTAGCTTTCTTTGCACTAACTACAAATTTAAATTTTTGGTTTCAAGTGTATCTGCAAAGAGGCTGAGTTGATGTGCGAGAGGGCTATGTGCGGGAGATACAACTCTGGTAACATGACTTGCATGCTCTGCAATCAGATCAGAGAGCATGCCATCAGTCTTATGTTGTACAAAGGGTCTGGATCCATCGCCGCCGCTGCTGGTGCCGCCATGGTGGTAAGAAAGTGTCTGGCTCGCCCAAATGCTGACCTTTCTACCTTCACTGTTTTTCATAGATACGTAGATCTGTACACATTGCATGAAATTTACTGCAAAAACGATGGTTCAAGCAGGGCGCTGCAAAGGAGGCAAAGCTGTTACGTGAGAATCTGTGCAATCTAGGCTGTGACGAAGAAATGTCTGTTTCCATTCGGGAGGAAGCCTGTTGCATTCTGCAGGACATGCGCACTGAAGCTCTTGGTGCTAATGGGAAGAACAGCATTGCTGCTGCTGCTGCTGCTGCTAATGGAGCAGAGAAATCTACTAGGTACGGTCTATAAACAGGAATCATGTCGCGAGTCAAAAAGGTCTTACTGGATGCATGTTGCAGTTGCTTGTTTGAACGGAAATAGAGAAAATACAACTTGTGAAATGCTCGTATCGATATTTGTCCCTGAATGCATCGGAATTTTCCTTTTTGTATTATTTTCACCTTTTCATCAATTTTTTTTCTTGATTTACATTTCTTCTCTATTGAAATTTCCCATTATAAAACTATATATTTCTGAAACTTTAGGGAAATCAAAAGGAAATCATTATAATGCATATGCCAGTAATTCACACCACATCATTAATATCAGTTTACATATAACAAGCACGATTCCAACTGAAAAACGGATATAATCATGGTGCCTGAAATGATCTGGACATAAAGTGACTTAAAACGCCAATCTAACTAATCTGTAATACAAGCCCTAGCATCAGTTACAGAAAAGGGAAACAAATTATCCATCATTACAAACTCGACAGAACAGACTCATCTAAGCGTGGTGCTCGGCTAGCAGATGGCATGAACTCTCCCAGTCTCCCTCCAAGCGATAGGACCGTTCGCTGCGTCCCGACCTTACGACTCTCTTGCCTGATTCCATCGCAGACGATTGACGAGAAGATCGAGTCCCTCGAGCTATTGGCCTTGGTGGCATCCTCTCTTCACTCCCTGGATCTGCTTGGGATGAGTTCACGCGTTTTGCTCGCAGAGTCCGCAGTTCGGTCTCCACTTGTTTCATGGTGGGTCTTTCGGCGCCACGTAGCCTTAAGCACAGTTCTGCAAGAGAGGCGACACCGTTGATCTCTTCCTCGGTCGCCTCCTCGAGGACCTTGGGATTGACAATGTCTGTGATTCTCCCATCCTTGAACTCCTGGAGAAAATAGCTTGACAAGCTGTTGACTGTGCCCGATTCGCTTGTAAAAACAGGCTTCATTCTGAGCAGCAGCTCCACGAGCACCACGCCAAAACTGTACACGTCGCTCTTCTCGTTCAGCTGTCTGGTGTGGAAATACTCTGGGTCTAAGTACCCGAATGTACCCTGCACATTCGTGACAATGTGTGTTTGATCGATCGGAACCAATCTAGACGCGCCGAAATCTGAAACTTTAGCTGTGTAGTTCACATCCAAGAGTATATTTGAGGACTTCACGTCACGATGGAAGATTGATATTGAAGCTGAAGAGTGGAGATAAGATAGAGCTCCTGCTGTTTCCAGGGCAATCCTTAAGTAATCACTCCAAGACAAAGAACAACCATCACTTGGATCAGCATGAAGAACTTGAGACAGTGAGCCACTGGATACATAGTCATACACTAGCAGTGGAACCTCGGTTTCGAGACAACATCCGAAGAGCTTTACAATATTTCTGTGCCTTATCTGAGAGAGGACTGCAACCTCATTGATGAATTGACTGATCTCACACTCCTCAATGACCTTAGACTTTTTTATGGCAACAACACGCTGATCAGATAACATGCCTTTGTAAACCATGCCATGACCCCCACGTCCGATGATACGTGCAGGATCAAAGTTATTTGTTGCCTTCTCTAGCTCTTCTAGCAAGAAAATCTTTGTTTTTTCATTTGCACTTCCATCAGATGATATCAATGTTTCTAGGAGAAGACCTTGATTCTTCCGGAAATAGTACTTCCTTAGTTGCTTTTGAACATTCCTTTTCCATTTGCGAGTGAGAAGCACTACACAGAAGCTCAGAAGTAGAATGCCGAAACCACAGGACAGCCCAATAATTATACCTGCAGATATTAAGCTCTTTTAATTCTATCTTGTCTATCATAAATAAATGTAATAACAATGTAGTCTTACCTACGAGTAGAGTCTGTTGTTTTATCCTAGTACACTGCATTTTTAATGGATCATACTCAGTCTTGCGAGGACATTCAATACAACTGAAGCTTCCTTCGGTATTATGGCAGATCTCTTTACATTTCTTCGGTTGAAGGCATTCATTAATATCTGAAATTAGTAAAATCTTGATAAGATGCTTCGACAAAATACATACTCGCCCTCTGATTCACAATAAGTAGTTTAGGACATCGTCATGGTCTCCATAGTAATATTTTGACTATATTTTTAGGAAAATTTGTTGTTTCAAACAGAAATAATTATATATTAAGAAAATATATTTCATCACTAATCTCTTAATATCAATTTAGTACTGCATTGTCCATGTTGGTACTTTCTATTTTGATGGTCAAACCTAAAATATTTGAATGTTTTTTTTTCTAAAACTGCTTATATTATGTGTCAGAGGGCGTCACATAGAACACAGTACGTTGTTCCATTAACATGAAACAATACATCAGCTAATTAAATGAAACCTACATGGATGATAAACAAACTAGAAGTAGGCAAAAAATCAGTCTCAATTACAGAAGTACTAGTAATATACAGTTATTTTAATAGCACATGCCTTCTACTCCCTCCGTTCCAAATTACTTGACTTTCATTTGTCTAGATACGAGTGTATCTATACTTGTTTAGTGTCTAGATACATCCGTATCTAGACAAATAGAGGTCAATTAATTTGGAACGGAGGGAGTAATACACACATGCAAGATGCAACTTTCTTTTACAGAGTTGAAAAATATCCAGCACTAGTACATTTTCCCAGTTTTAGGGACTGTATCATCTGTAATCCTAGAGAGAATAAGGGAGTACCTCGACAACCACTTTGGATGTACGGATTTCCTTGGAAGCCATCTAAGCATTTGCAGCGGTAACCAGCATAGACCCTTTCAGCACTTACTTCCACGCACTTGCTGTTGATACTCACACAAGCATATCCAGACCTATTCTTTTGGGCCTCTGCGCAACTTAGATTAGCAGCAACCCATTTGATAGAGAGAAAGAACACATATGCAGAAAAAAGACTGTTCTGTCCTGAAGCAGACGTAGGGTACGCCAATTGTTGGTCAGCAATGGTGGCATTAATGGTCCCTTCGTCAATATTTATGCCAATTAACTCCAAATCGTCCAGCAGAAAAACAGCCGATGATGTTGTATTTGTACAGTTGAAGTGAAACTCTTCCCTGGCAAAGCAACCCTCTTCAAAGCCGAATGGGAATTGTACACTAATGCTACCGCACTGACGGGTGCAATCAGCCCTCCTTGGGGTTGGATTATATCCTAAATTGATTGGTAAAAAGTATAGCATGTATCAGTGCCCAAAAAATGACTAACAGCAGCTGTCCTTTTGGTCGCTTGGTTAGGAAAAAGATGTTACCTTTGTCGCCCTTGGAGCAGCCATGTGAAATGTACGGGTTGCCTGTATAGCCGTGATTGCAGAAGCACAAATAGCCATTTCCCGAGGGCATGAAAAACGGTGCATCGTAGCTGTAGCCACACCCGGCATGCTCGCTCACACAAGCAGCACAGGCGGATTGATCCCCCATATCCCATGAGAGGACAAAGCCATCAGTAGTTATGCTGATTTTATCCCACAATTGAGAGGACTGGTTAGAGCGCACTCTGGTGTTTTTTGGGTTCTGACCGTAGACAAGTTTGAACTGATAAGTGTTGGCATAGCTGTCCATGTCTACACGACAACACCCAAAGCCATTACAGGTATGCATAGCCATCATCTCTGTGATTTCTGGATCCGGGCACACAGTTGCGCAGATCGGCTGGATGTCATTCTCTTTAACAGAGTACACCACCAGGTCACAGCCGGTGATGTTTAGAGCAATTGAATAAAAATGGAAGGACCTCCCAAGAGGTTTCAAAGACAAGTTGTAGATACTGACACCATATGTAATGGGGATGGTTTGGGAGAAGGAGGCCAAGATCCTGTCTGAACTCCAATAAGGATGGTTAAAGTCGATCACCTCGGTGATGCCGTCGCGCAAGAAGAGTTTGGGGGGCTGAGTGGTGTCGTTGCAAATGAGGTCGAAGTCAGGCTCAAGGGAGCACCTTGATCCGATGCCGAAGGGATAGCCGAAGCTCACACTGCCGCAGCTTGTTGGGCAGCCATCAAGCATGCCACCAGCTCGAGATGGTTGTGCCCAGTTCCCCTCAGAGCTCTGCTGGCTTGTCACAGCTCCAGATGGCAGAGCTGTTACCTTTCCCAGTGACCCGAGTACCAACACAGAGAACACCATCGGCAAGATGCCCATGATTCTACACTACACCTTGCACTAGAGAAATTCAGGTCAGGCAGCACTACCTTCTCTTCTGGCTACCGCTTTCATGACTGCCTTCCTACTGCATATATATATATATATATATCTATGTTACAAATACTTACAGTTGACCCAAGGAAGACTGGAAGAGGAATCAAATGGGTGTGGATGTGGCCATGTATGTCCATGACCTAGTAAATGGCCCTGTGGATGACCATGACCTGGATGGGGCAGTGGTGTATTTGATGCGATGTTAAGGAGATGACCATGACTTTGACTATGGTGTATTTGATGTGATGCAGAAGGAGAAGAGCATGATCATGACCCCGTAGACAAGACCTAAGCAAATGTGGACGACCATGACCTGGCTGGGGCAGTGGTGTATTTGATGCGATGTTAAGGAGATGACCATGACTTTGACTGGTGTATTTGATGTGATGCAGAAGAAGAGCATGATCGTGACCTCGTAGACAAGAACTAAGCAAATCGGTCGATACCTTCTGTTTGCAGATAATTCAAGCCCACCAAAGGGGGCCAGTCTATGTCTGCTCGTAATATACTCCCTCCGTCCGAAAAAGCTTGTCCCTCAAATGGATGTATCTAGCACCGCACTAGATACATCCATTTGAGAGATAAGCTGGGGACAAGTTTTTTCGGACGGAGGGAGTACCACTTTACACATTTCGCTTGTGGATTTTCTGGATTCCCAAAGGTTTGCACTACACAAGAAATGCATTACCAACAACCAAAGTTCATACCAAACATAGAGATGAAGGAGCACGCAAAATTGCAGCATGAAAATGGTGAATCACACGAGAAGCGCACCGCAGTGGGGCATCGGGCGAGTGCGGAGGTGGAACATTCTGCTCATCGATAGTGGATGCCGGCTAGCAATCTTCAGTCACCACATGGTGGAGACGAGCCTAACTGATAATAGGTGACAGTAACTGAATCCACCACCAACACTAGCTGGTCTTGCTTAAGCTGCAAGCAAGAGAACAGAGTAAAAAGTTCTGAACACTGGAGATAAACTACAGAGAAAGAATTAAGTAATGCAATAACAGGAAATGAGCAGCTGTACATTCGAAAATAACTCGCGCTTTTACCATAGCGCCTAGAAATCACGGTATTGTATACAAATAAAAGCACAGTAATGTACACAAGTGGCAGCGACCAAAAACAATATGGCCAAACAAAAAAGGCTGTATAATAAACTTTAAGTTAAGCCCATTACTAATAATTACTAAATCCAAGAACCCAGTGCATGTGGGAGCCGGGAGTGCTCACATTCATGATCTGAATAAAACAACATATCATAGCAATGGAGTGCTCAAAATAATTGCTAATATAATCCATAATATGCCTTATCAGCATTTCATCAATACAATGCATATGCCAGCCATTCACTCAATATCTCTACAATCATGATGCCTGGACACAAATTGACTTACGGTACCAATCTCTATAGTGTTTCTCTGAAACACAAATCAGTTCACAAAATGGAAACATAATCATCATCCATTATTGACTTGACAGACTCATCTAGCGTGGTAGACTAGCAGATGCCATGAACTCGCACTCTAAGCTATAGCATCGTCGGCTGTCTCTTGAATGTAAGTTATCTCTCTCGTCTTGGCGAGCAGCTATAACTCCTCTTTGAGTTAGTGACTCTGGTAGCATTCGCTCTTCATTTCTCAGATCTGCTTGACATGACTTCACCCGTTTTGTTCGTAGAGTCTGCAGTTCTGTCTCCACTTGTTTCATTGTGGGTCTTTCTTCGCCATGTAGCCTTAAGCACACGTCTGCAAGAGAGGCGACACTGTTCACCTCTTCGTCTGTTGCCTCCTCAAGGACCTGAGAGTTAACAATACTTGTGATTCTTCCATCCTTGAATTCCTGGAGAAAATAGTTTGACAAGCTCTTGACTGTGCCCGATTCACTTGTAAAAACGGGCTTCATTCTGAGGAGCAACTCCACTAGTACTACACCAAAACTGTACACGTCACTTTTCTCGTTTAACTGTCTGGTATGGAAATACTCTGGATCTAAGTAGCCAAATGTACCCTGTACATTCGTGACAATGTGTGTTTGATCAGTCGGAACCAATCTAGAGGCGCCAAAATCTGAAACTTTAGCTGTGTAGTTCACATCCAAGAGTATATTCGAGGATTTCACATCACGATGGAAGATTGATATTGCAGCTGAAGAGTGGAGATAAGATAGAGCTCCTGCTGTTTCCAGGGCAATCCTTAAGCAATCACTCCAAGACAAAGAAAAACCATCACTTGAATCAGCATGAAGAACTTGAGACAGTGAGCCACTGGATACATAGTCATACACCAGCAGTGGGACCTCAGTTTCGAGACAACATCCAAAGAGCTTTACAATATTTCTGTGATTTATCTGAGAGAGAACTGCAACCTCATTGATGAATTGACTGATCTCACACTCCTCAATGACCTTAGACTTTTTTATTGCAACGACACGCTGATCAGATAATATGCCTTTGTAAACCATGCAATGGCCCCCACAGCCGACGATACGTGTAGGATCAAAGTTGTTTGTTGCCTTCTCTAGCTCTTCTAACAAGAAAATCTTTGTATTCTCATTTGCAGTTTCATCAGATGATATCAACATTTCTAGGAGAAGACCTTGGTTCTTCCGGAAGTAGTTCTTCCTTAGTTGCTTTTGAACATTTATTTTCCATTTACGAGTAAGAAACACTATACTGAAGCTCAGAAGAAGAATGCTGGAACCACAGGACATCCCAATAATTATACCTGCAAGCATTAAGCTCTTTTAAATTTCTGCTTTATTTTGTCTATCATAAATATAACAAGAATATAGTCTTACCTAAGAGTAGAGGCTGTTGTTTTATCTTGGTACACTGCATTTTTATTGGATCATACTCAGTCTTGCGAGGACATTCAGTACAACTGAAGCTTCCTTTGGTATTATGGCAGATCCCTTTACAGTTGTTTGGTTGAAGGCATTCGTTAATATCTGAAATTAACAAAATCTTGATAAGATACATTGACAGAATATATACTTCCCCTGATTCAACATAAGTAATTCAGGACATGGACATGGTCTTCATAGCCAACGTTTGACTGTACATTTTAGAAAATAATATAGTTTGAAACAGAAATAACTATACATTTGATGACTAATCTAGTAATATCAATTGATATTTTCCATGTTAGTAATTTTTTCTATATTGATAGTCAAACCTAATCTAAAAATGTTTAAATGTCACAAATTGTAATGCTGATTATATTATGAATCACAGGGAGTAACATGGACCACAGTACAATATTCAATGAGCATGGAACAGTACATCAGCCAATTAAATGGGATGTACATGAACAGACAAGACATAGCCAAAAAATCACTGGCTAACAGTAACATGCAGTTATTTTAGTAACACATGGCAACATATATGCAACTTTCTTTTAGAGGGTTAAGAAATACTCTAGCTAATAGTACATTTTTCTCTAGCGGTAGGGGTTGCATTGCATCATTCGTGGCGGTACCTCGACAACCACTTTGGATATATGGATTTCCTCGGAAACCATCTGAGCATTTGCAGAGGTAACCAGCATAGATCCTTTCAGCGCTTACCTCCACACATTTGCTGTTGGCACTTACACAAGCATATCCAGATCTATTCTGTTGGGCCTCTGCGCAACTTAGATGAGCAGCAACCCATTTGACAGAGAGAAATAACCCATTTCCCGATAAAAGACCGTTAAGTGGTGATACGGGGTCCCATCGTTGTTGGTCGGGAATGGTGAGATCAAAGGTCGCTTCTTCAACATTCATGTTGATGACCTTTTTCTCCTCTAACATGACCATGGCATCTGATGACGTCATATTTGTGCAGTTGAGGCGAAACTCTTCCGTGGCAAAGCAACCCTCTTCAAAGCCGAATGGAAATTGTACACTAATGTTACCACACCAACGGATACAGTCAGCCCTGCTCGGAGTTGGATTATACCCTAAATTGATCAGTATAAGGTTAGCATGTACAAATGCCCAAAATGCCTAACAGCAGCTGTATGTTTGGCTGCTTGATTAGGTAAGAAGAAGTTACCTTTGCCATTACTGGAGCAGCCATGTGGAATGTAAGGGTTGCCTGTGTAGCCGTCGTGGCACACACAGTTGTAGCGATATCTTGATGTCATATCTAGTGTATCGTGCATGTGGCCCTCGCACTCGACATGGTCGCCGAGACAGGCAACACAGGCGGTATTTGGTTGATCCCCTATATCCCATGAGAGCTTCAAGTAGTCAGTATTTATGCTGATTTTATCCCACAATTCAGAGGTCCGGTTAGAGTGTGCTCTGGTATTTTTTGTGTCGTGGTCATAGACAAATTTGAACTGATAAATGTCAGAATAGTTGTGCACGTCTACACGACAACAGCCAAAGCCATTACAGTTGTGCATGGCCACCGTCTCTGAAATGTTTGGATCTGGGCACACAGTTGTGCAGATCGGCTGGATGGCATTCTCTTTGACAGAGTACACTGCCAGGTCGCAGCCAATGATGTTTAGAACAAAGGGATAAAGATGGAAGGACCTCCCAGGTGGTTTGAAAGACAAGTTGTAAGCACTAACACCAGATTTCAAGGGGATGGTATGCGAGAAGGAGGCCCAGATTGAGTTTAAATCAAAATGAAAATCACCGCCAAAGTTGACCACTTCGGTGATGCCGTCACACAAGAAAAGTATGGCGGGATGAGTGGCATCGTTGCAACTGAGGTTGAAGTCAGGCCCACGGGAGCACCTGGATCCGATGCCGAAGGGATAGCTGAAGCTCACACTGCCACAGCTCGTCGGGCAGCCATCGAGCGTGAAACCGGCACGGGATGGTCGCGCCCATGTCCCTTCAGGGCTCTGCTGGCTTGTCACAACTCCGGATGCCAGAGCTGTTAGCTTTCCTAGTGACCCGAGTACCAGCAGAGATAACATCATGGACAAGACGCCCATGGTGGATCGACAATTCTACACTACACCTTGCACTAGAGAAATTCAGGTCAGGCAGCAGCGCCCTCTCTTATAGCTAGTAACACTTTCATGACTGCCTTCCTACTGCAAATATATCTAGGATATGGCTACAAAAACTTAGAGTTGACCCAAGGAAGACTGGAAGAGGATTCGTGTGGAACTTCCTAGGAAATGGCCATGTGAAAGGAGATGGGCATGCATGACCATGGGTCCATGACCTAGTAAATAGTCCTGTGGATTTGGACCTGAATAGGGCACTGGCGTATTTGATGCGATGTTAAGGAGATGACCATGACCTTGACACAAAGACCTCGGCAAGTCGGCCAATACCTTCTGTCTGCAAATAATTCAAGCCCATCAACAACCATAATCTTTTTGCTGGTGCCATCCTGCTCATCACCCACTATACCCGGATGGCAACCTTCATTGTCCTCCCACTTAGTGGAAGATAAGCTAACCGAGTTAAGTAACAGTAACTGAACTCCATCCCCAATCTTAGCTGTTGTTCGCCTAAGCTGCAACCGAGGGCATCACAAAGTAAGAAATCCTGACCGCTGGAGATAAATTACAGACACGGAATCAAGTAAAACAGTAGCAGGAAATGACCACCTGTACACGGACTGCCTGGGTTTTCGGTGGGGAAGTGGATCCATCGGAAGAACTGAAAGAACCCAATGCCTCAATCTCAGGATGCTTATATATGAATACAGATGATGATGGAGAGGGCGAGAAGCGGCCGCGTGGGCGACCTCCATGGAGCAGCTGCAGCTGCAGCGGCGGCGGCGTGTCCACTTCGGCGAAGTCGCCGGGAGCGGCGAGCTGCTGTGCACGGTGCGGTGCAGGTACCAAGGTACGAAATGGAGGGAGCTTAGCGGAAGGAGGAGAAACCAAGAACCAAGGCACCAGCTGGAAGAAGGGGGCGCTGGAAATGGGGTAGGACGGCGGTGGAGATGGCGCGGACGGTGGGGGAGCATAACGGCGGTAGGGGGAGGAGAACTGGGGAAGGTGCTGGAGGAAGACGGGTCCTCCACATTGCGTTGGGCCCTCGTAATTTCGTCTATCCTTGGGCCGAGAGATGACCAAGCCTTTCCTCCCGTGGTGTGGAGTGTGCCTTTTCTATTACAGTATTATTTTTACTTTTTGCCTTTTACTTTTGGTTTGTTTTTTTATTCCAGTTAAAAATTATTTTTTACTTATAAAAATTATTGTACCATGTATTTTCAAGTTTTTTGCAACTGACATATTTTTTGGTTTTACATTCATGAACTTTACCATGTGAAAGCATGAGCATATTTCTAATTGAAGTATAAACATTTATGATTGAAGCATGTAGCAAACTATTGAACATTATTCCTGAATGTAAAAAAATGTTCATCTATCTAGAAATTTTCCCATGACTATCAAATGTTCCTGGGTATGAAAAATAAATATTCATGATTTACAAAACATGTTTGCGTGTCTAATAAAAAAGTATAAAGGTAATAAAAAATAAATACAAACAAATAAAGAAAACAAACAAGCAAAATAAGTAGATAAAATGAAAATAATAAAAAGAAGAAAATAAACAAAAAAGCATGCAGTAAAAGAAAGAAGAGAAAAATATAACTAAAAGAAAATAGATAAGGGGGAATGTTGGGGAACGTAGTAATTTTAAAAAAATTCCTACGCACACGCAAGATCATGGTGATGCATAGCAACGAGAGGGGGGAGTGTTGTCCACGTACCCTCGTAGACCGAAAGCGGAAGCGTTAGCACAACGCGGTGGATGTAGTCGTACGTCTTCACGATCCGACCGATCAAGTACCGAACGCACGGCACCTCCGAGTTCAGCACACATTCAGCTCGATGATGTCCCTCGAACTCCGATCCAGCCGAGCTTTGAGGGAGAGTTCCGTCAGCACAATGGCGTGGTGACGATGATGATGTTCTACCGACACAAAGCTTCGCCTAAGCACCGCTACGATATTATCGAGGTGGATTATGGTGGAGGGGGCACCGCACACGGCTAAGAGATCAAGAGATCAATTGTTGTGTCTCCAAGGGGTGCCTCCCTCCCCGTATATAAAGGAGTGGAGGAGGGGGAGGGCCGGCCCTCTCTATGGCGCGCCCTAGGAGGAGTCCTACTCCCACCGGGAGTAGGATTCCCCCCTTCCAAGTAGTAGGAGTAGGAGTCAAGGAAAGGGGAGAGAGAAGAGAAGGAAGGAGGGGGCGCAGCCCCTCCCCCTAGTCCAATTCAGACTAGGCCTTGGGGGGCGCCCAGCCTCTCCTCTCTCTTTCCCCTAAAGCCCAATAAGGCTCATATACTCCCCGGCAAATTCCCGTAACTCCCCGGTACTCCGAAAAATACCCGAATCACTCGGAACCTTTCCGATGTCCGAATATAGTCGTCCAATATATCGATCTTTACGTCTCGACCATTTCGAGACTCCTCGTCATGTCCCCGATCTCATCCGGGACTCCGAACTACCTTCGGTACATCAAAACACATAAACTCGTAATATGACCGTCATCGAACTTTAAGCGTGCGGACCCTACGGGTTCGAGAACTATGTAGACATGACCGAGACACGTCTCCGGTCAATAACCAATAGCGGAACCTGGATGCTCATATTGGCTCCCACATATTCTACGAAGATCTTTATCGGTCAGACCGCATAACAACATACGTTGTTCCCTTTGTCATGGGTATGTTACTTGCCCGAGATTCGATCGTCGGTATCTCAATACCTAGTTCAATCTCGTTACCGGCAAGTCTCTTTACTCGTTCTGTAATACATCATCCCGCAACTAACTCATTAGTTGCAATGCTTGCAAGGCTTATAGTGATGTGCATTACCGAGTGGGCCCAGAGATACCTCTCCGACAATTGGAGTGACAAATCCTAATCTCGAAATACGCCAACCCAACAAGTACCTTCGGAGACACCTGTAGAGCACCTTTATAATCACCCAGTTACGTTGTGACGTTTGGTAGCACACAAAGTGTTCCTCCGGTAAACGGGAGTTGCATAATCTCATAGTCATAGGAACATGTATAAGTCATGAAGAAAGCAATAGCAGAATACTAAACGATCGTGTGCTAAGCTAACGGAATGGGTCAAGTCAATCACATCATTCTCCTAATGATGTGATCCCGTTAATCAAATGACAACTCATGTCTATGGTTAGGAAACATAACCATCTTTGATCAACGAGCTAGTCAAGTAGAGGCATACTAGTGACACTTTGTTTGTCTATGTATTCACACAAGTATTATGTTTCCAGTTAATACAATTCTAGCATGAATAATAAACATTTATCATGATATAAGGAAATAAATAATAACTTTATTATTGCCTCTAGGGCATATTTCCTTCAGTCTCCCACTTGCACTAGAGTCAATAATCTAGTTCACATCGCCATGTGATTTAACATCAATGGTTCACATCTTTATGTGGTTAACACCCATAGTTCACATCGACATGTGACCAACACCCAAAGGGTTTACTAGAGTCAGTAATCTAGTTCACATCGCTATGTGATTAACACCCAAAGAGTACTAAGGTGTGATCATGTTTTGCTTGTGAGATAATTTTAGTCAACGGGTCTGTCACATTCAGATCCGTAAGTATTTTGCAAATTTCTATTTTTACAATGTTCTGCACGGAGCTACTCTAGCTAATAGCTCCCACTTTCAATATGTATCTAGATCGAGACTTTGAGTCATCCAGATCGGTGTCAAAGCTTGCATCGAAGTAACCGTTTACGACGAACCTTTTGTCACCTCCATAATTGAGAAACATATCCTTATTCCACTAAGGATAATTTTGACCGCTGTTCAGCGATCTACTCCTAGATCACTATTGTACTCCTTTGCCAAACTTTATAGAACCTATGGCTGAGGCATAGGGAATGACTTTCATTCTCTTTCTATCTTCTGCCGTGGTCGGGCTTTTGAGTCTTACTCAATTTCACACCTTGTAACACAGGCAAGAACTCTTTCTTTGACTGTTCCATTTTGAACTACTTCAAAATCTTGTCAAGGTATGTACTCATTGAATAAACTTATCAAGCGTCTTGATCTATCTCTATAGATCTTGATGCTCAATATGTAAGCAGCTTCACCGAGGTCTTTCTTTGAAAAAACTCCTTTCAAACACTCCTTTATGCTTTGCAGAATAGTTCTACATTATTTCCGATCAACAATATGTCATTCACATATACTTATCAGAAATGTTGTAGTGCTCCCACTCACTTTCTTGTAAATGCAGGCTTCACCTCAAGTCTATATAAAACTATATGCTTTGATCAATTTATCAAAGCGTATATTCCAACTCCGAGATGCTTGCCCTAGTCCATAGATGGATCGCTGGAGCTTGCATATTTTGTTAGCACCTTTAGGATTGACAAAACCTTCTTGTTGCGTCATATACAACTCTTCTTTAATAAATCCATTAAGGAATGCAGTTTTGTTTATCCATTTGCCAGATTTCATAAAATGTGGCAATTGCTAACATGATTCGGACAGACTTAAGCATAGATACGAATGAGAAACTCTCATCGTAGTCAACACCTTGAACTTGTCGAAAACCTTTTTGCGACAATTCTAGCTTTGTAGATAGTAACACTACTATCAGCGTCCGTCTTCCTCTTGAAGATCCATTTATTTTCTATGTCTTGCCGATCATCGGGCAAGTCAACCAAAGTCCACACTTTGTTCTCATACATGGATCCCATCTCAGATTTCATGGCCTCAAACCATTTCGCGGAATCTGGGCTCATCATCGCTTCCTCATAGTTCGTAGGTTCGTCATGGTCAAGTAACATGACCTCCAGAACAGGATTACCGTACCACTCTGGTGCGGATCTTACTCTGGTTAACCTACGAGGTTCGGTAGTAACTTGATCTGAAGTTACATGATCATCATCATTAGCTTCCTCACTAATTGGTGTAGGAGTCACAAGAACAGATTTATGTGATGAACTACTTTCCAATAAGGGAGCAAGTACAGTTACCTCATCAAGTTCTACTTTCCTCCCACTCACTTCTTTCGAGAGAAACTCCTTCTCTAGAAAGGATCCATTCTTAGCAACGGATATCTTGCCTTCGGATCTGTGATAGAAGGTGTACCCAACTGTCTCCTTTGGGTATCCTATGAAGATACATTTCTCCGATTTGAGTTTGAGCTTATCAGGATGAAACTTTTTCTTATAAGCATCACAACCTCAAACTTTAAGAAACGACAACTTTGGTTTCTTGCCAAACCACAGTTCATACGGTGTCGTCTTAACGGATTTAGATGGTGCCCCTTTTTAACGTGAATGCAGCTGTCTCTAATGCATAACCCCAAAACTATAGTGGTAAATCGGTAAGAAACATCATAGATCGCACCATATCTAATAAAGTATGGTTATGACGTCCAGACACACCATTACGCTGTGGTGTTCCAGGTGGCGTGAGTTGTGAAACTATTCCGCATTGTTTCAAATGAAGACCAAACTCATAACTCAAATATTCTCCTCCACGATCAGATCGTAGAAACTTTATTTTCTTGTTACGATGATTTTCCACTTCACTCTGAAATTATATGAACTTTTCAAATGTTTCAGACTTTATGTTTCATCAAGTAGATATACCCATATCTGCTCAAATCATCTGTGAAGGTCAGAAAATAACGATACCTGCCGCGAGCCTCAATATTCATCGAACCACATACATCAGTATGTATGATTTCCAACAAATCTGTTGCTCGCTCTATTGTTCCGGAGAACGGCGTTTTAGTCATCTTGCCCAAGAGGCATGGTTCGCAAGCATCAAGTGATTCGTAATCAAGTGATTCATAATCAAGTGATTCCAAAAGCCCATCAGCATGGAGTTTCTTCATGCGCTTTACACCAATATGACCTAAACGGCAGTGCCACAAATAAGTTGCACTATCATTATTAACTTTGCATCTTTTGGCTTCAATATTATGAATATGTGTATCACTTACGATCGAGATCCAACGAACCATTTTCATTGGGTGTGTAACCATATAAGGTTTTATTCATGTAAATAGAACAACAATTATTCTCTAACTTAAATGAATAACCGTATTGCAATAAACATGATCAAATCATATTCATGCTCAACGCAAACACCAAATAGCACTTATTTAGGTTCAACACTAATCCCGAAAGTATAGGGAGTGTGCGATGATGATCATATCAATCTTGGAACCACTTCCAATACACATCGTCACTTCATCCTTAACTAGTTTCTGTTCATTATGCAACTCCCGTTTCGAGTTACTACTCTTTAGCAACTGAACCAGTATCAAGTACCGAGGGGTTGCTATAAACACTAGTAAAGTACACATCAATAACATGTATATCAAATATACTTTTGTTCACTTTGCCATCCTTCTTATCCGCCAATTGTTTGGGGTAGTACCGCTTCCAGTGACCAGTCCTTTTTGCAGTAGAAGCACTCAGTATCAGGCTTAGGTCAAAACTTGGGCTTCTTCACTTGAGCAGCAACTTGCTTGCCGTTCTTCTTGAAGTTCCCCTTCTTTCCCTTTGCCCTTTTCTTGAAACTAGTGATCTTGTTAACCATCAACACTTGATGCTCTTTTCTTGATTTCTACCTTCGCCGATCTCAACATCGCGAAGAGCTCGGGAATTACTTTCGTTATCCCTTGCATATTATAGTTCATCGCGAAGAGCTCGGGAATTACTTTCGTTATCCCTTGCATATTATAGTTCATCACAAAGTTCTACTAACTTGGTGATGGTGACTAGAGAATTCTGTCAATCACTATTTTATTTGGAAGATTAACTCCCACTTGATTCAAGCGATTGTAGTACCCAGACAATCTGAGCATATGCTCACTGCTTGAGCTATTCTCCTCCATCTTTTAGCTATAGAACTTGTTGGAGACTTCATATCTCTCAACTCGGGTATTTGCTTGAAATATTAACTTCAACTCCTGGAACATCTCATATGGTCCATGATGTTCAAAACGTCTTTGAAGTCCCGATTCTAAGCCATTAAGCATGGTGCACTAAACTATCAAGTAGTCATCATATTGAGCTAGCCAAACATTCATAACATCTGCATTTGCTCCTGCAATAGGTCTGTCACCTAGCGGTGCATCAAGGACATAATTCTTCTCTGCAGCAATGAGGACAATCCTCAGATCACGGATACAATCCGCATCATTGCTACTAACATCTTTCAACATAATTTTTCTCTAGGAACATATCAAAATAAACATAGGGAAGCAACAACGCGAGCTATTGATCTACAACATAGATATGCTAATACTACCAGCACTAAGTTCATGATAAATTTAAGTTCAATTAATCATATTACTTAAGAACTCCCACTTAGATAGACATCCCTCTAATCATCTAAGTGATCACGTGATCCAAATCAACTAAACCATAACCGATCATCACGTGAAATGGAGTAGTTTTCAATGGTGAACATCACTATGTTGATCATATCTACTATATGATTCACGCTCGACCTTTCGGTCTCAGTGTTCCGAGGCCATATCTGCATATGCTAGGCTCGTCAAGTTTAACCTGAGTATTCTGCGTGTGCAAAACTGGCTTGCACCCGTTGTGGATGGACGTAGAGCTTATCACACCCGATCATCACGTGGTGTCTGGGCACAACGAACTTTGGCAACGGTGCATACTCAGGGAGAACACTATTATCTTGAAATTTAGTGAGAGATCATCTTATAATGCTACCGTCAATCAAAGCAAGATAAGATGCATAAAAGATAAACATCACATGCAATCAATATAAGTGATATGATATGGCCATCATCATCTTGTGCTTGTGATCTCCATCTCCGAAGCACCGTCATGATCACCATCGTCACCGGCGCGACACCTTGATCTCCATCGTAGCATCGTTGTCGTCTCGCCAACTTATGCTTCTACGACTATCGCTACTGCTTAGTGATAAAGTAAAGCATTACAGGGCGTTTGCATTGCATATAATAAAGCGACAACCATATGGCTCCTGCCAGTTGCCGATAACTCGGTTACAAAACATGATCATCTTATGCAACAAAATATAGCATCATGCCTTGACCATATCACATCACAACATGCCCTGCAAAAACAAGTTAGACGTCATCTACTTTGTTGTTGCAAGTTTTACGTGGCTGCTACGGGCTGAGCAAGAACCGTTCTTACCTACGCATCAAAACCACAACGATAGTTTGTCAAGTTGGTGCTGTTTTAACCTTCGCAAGGACCGGACGTAGCCACACTCGGTTCAACTAAAGTTGGAGAAACTGACACCCGCTAGTCACCTATGTGCATAGCACGGCGGTAAAACCAGTCTCGCGTAAGCGTACGCGTAATGTCGGTCCGGGCCGCTTCATCCAACAATACCGCCGAACCAAAGTATGACATGCTGGTAAGCAGTATGACTTGTATCGCCCACAACTCACTTGTGTTCTACTCGTGCATATAACATCAACGCATAAAACCAGGCTCAGATGCACTATTGGGGAACGTAGTAATTTCAAAAAAATTCCTACGCACACGCAAGATCATGGTGATGCATAGCAACGAGAGGGGAGAGTGTTGTCCATGTACCCTCGTAGACCGAAAGCGGAAGCGTTAGCACAACGCGGTTGATGTAGTCGTACGTCTTCACGATCCGACCGATCAAGTACCGAACGCACGATACCTCCGAGTTCAGCACATGTTCAGCTCGATGACATCCCTCGAACTCCGATCCAGCCAAGCTTTGAGGGAGAGTTCCGTCAGCACGATGGCGTGGTGACGATGATGATGTTCTACCGACGCAGAGCTTCGCCTAAGCACCGCTACGATATTATCGAGGCGGATTATGGTGGAGGGGGCACCGCACACGGCTAAGAGATCAAGAGATCAATTGTTGTGTCTCCAAGGGGTGCCCCCTCCCCGTATATAAAGGAGTGGAGGAGGGGGAGGGCCGGCCCTCTCTATGGCATGCCCTAGGAGGAGTCCTACTCCCACCGGGAGTAGGATTCTCCCCCTTCCAAGTAGTAGGGGTAGGAGTCAAGGAAAGGGGAGAGAGAAGAGAAGGAAGGAGGGGGCGCAGTCCCTCCCCCTAGTCCAATTCGGACTAGGCCTTGGGGGGGCGCCCAGCCTCTCCTCTCTCTTTCCCCTAAAGCCCAATAAGGCCCATATACTCCCCGGCGAATTCCCGTAATTCTCCGGTACTCCGAAAAATACCCGAATCACTCGGAACCTTTCCGATGTCCGAATATAGTCGTCCAATATATCGATCTTTATGTCTCGACCATTTCGAGACTCCTCGTCATGTCCCCGATCTCATCCGGGACTCCGAACTACCTTCGGTACATCAAAACACATAAACTCATAATATAACCGTCATCGAACTTTAAGCGTGCGGACCCTACGGGTTCGAGAACTATGTAGACATGACCGAGACACGTCTCCGGTCAATAACCAATAGCGGAAACTGGATGCTCATATTGGCTCCCACATATTCTACGAAGATCTTTATCGGTCAGACCGCATAACAACATACGTTGTTCCCTTTGTCATCGGTATGTTACTTGCCCGAGATTCGATCGTCGGTATCTCAATACCTAGTTCAATCTCGTTACCGGCAAGTCTCTTTACTCGTTCTGTAATACATCATCCCGCAACTAACTCATTAGTTGCAATGCTTGCAAGGCTTATAGTGATGTGCATTACCGAGTGGGCCCAGAGATACCTCTCCGACAATCGGAGTGACAAATCCTAATCTCGAAATACGCCAACCCAACAAGTACCTTCGGAGACACCTGTAGAGAACCTTTATAATCACCCAGTTACGTTGTGACGTTTGGTAGCACACAAAGTGTTCCTCCGGTAAACGGGAGTTGCATAATCTCATAGTCATAGGAACATGTATAAGTCATGAAGAAAGCAATAGCAGAATACTAAACGATCGTGTGCTAAGCTAACGGAATGGGTCAAGTCAATCACATCATTCTCCTAATGATGTGATCCCGTTAATCAAATGACAACTCATGTTTATGGTTAGGAAACATAACCATCTTTGATCAACGAGCTAGTCAAGTAGAGGCATACTAGTGACACTTTGTTTGTCTATGTATTCACACAAGTATTATGTTTCCGGTTAATACAATTCTATCATGAATAATAAACATTTATCATGATATAAGGAAATAAATAATAACTTTATTATTGCCTCTAGGGCATATTTCCTTCAGGGAAAACTTACCATCATGGGCCGAGCCTGTCACAAGAAAGTGGTAGAAAAGAAAGTAGGAAAGAAAAAAAAAGAAAAGGGAAAAGGTAGGCACTCCGAGAAAGAATATAAAATATAGCTAAAAGAAAAAAAGAGATGCAAATAAACAAAGAATAATAACTTCCCACCATAGGACGAGCCCATAAAAAAACTAGAGGTAGTGTGCCCGACCTTATTCCCCACAATAATACTGAAATGAACATACTAGCTTTCATTCTTATATTTAACCAATATTGATAGATCAAATCCATATCATACTTGCTTTCATTCTAAATGTCTACGTGGATGTTAATGAACGTGTGAATTGCAAATGAATGAAGCGTCACAATTGCTTGACCGTAGTAGGACTGTGATACACCAAGCTCTTCGGCATCAGCATGCCAAGCGAGGAAGCACCAATGGGACCAATGACAAGGGCGCGTGGTAAGACGATGGAAGACAATGTGAAACCATTCCTAAATGAGCTCCCTTTAGACATGCATGTGAGTAGGTTACTAGCTAAGGCATGAGTTCTATGTGTGTGCTTTAGGAATGACGACATGGGAGGCATGGATCGTATAGAACTAGAAGAAGCACAAGAGGGAAAATACGGCAAGGTCTTTTTTTAGAACAAAGGCTCAAGTCGAGCCCGGCTTTGAATTAACAAAGCCATCAACCGGCCAGGATTACACCAACCGCCAACTTACATAGACAGAACAAAGAAACAACTAAAAGGATACAGAGTGCTGTGCAAGCAGCTAATAGGCTTCCTACCATCTGCAAGCAAAGATGAAGAAACTAAAGAACAAGACCAGCTTGAAGACAATGAAGCCCTCCACCGAGTGCAATCCATCCCGTCGAGACACCAGCAAGCCTTGGGGAGATCCAACTAGCATGTAAGGGTAACGCTGACAGCTCCATAGACTCCGACTGAACTGTTGACAACATCCTACATCTCCGAAGGGGCTCCCTAGCCCCTCGCCTGGCACGAGGCGCCGATCCGTTGGACGATGCAAACGCTCTCCCAAGAGCAAATATGTACAACCGACGCCATTGCCGCCCGGAAAGCCTGACCAGGGCACCACCAACTCGCGTCGCCGAGCTCCACAAAGGCAAACATGGCACTGGGGGGGAACCAACACTCAAGGAGAAACAAAATGCACGGTGAGGCTGCTGATGACAGAGCAACAATGGTGGGAAGCCACTGAACTTGGAGAACCTCCAAGACACCACCAACTCCAACCATGTCGCCGCCGGGCGCCCACCAACCAGACCGAACTTGCCACCACCCCATGCTCAACCGAAGGCGGCACCTCCATGAAGGTGACGGCGCTGCGAGCGTCGCTGCCGCCCAATCCAGAGGGATTTGGGTTTTCACCCCGGTGCACGAGCAGGGGAGAGAGGCAGAAGGAGGAAAGGGGTCACCTTGATGACGCCTACAAGTAGGAGACGGCACCCTCAGGCGTCACCGTCGTCGTGGCCGGCATAGCCAGCCGTGGATTTCTCCAGGCCCCCCATCTCCCCCACCCCTACCACAGACGTGGCGCCGGTGACCTGAGTCAGCCGGAAACCAGATCTGACAAGGGCCGGAAGGATTAGGGGCGGAGGCGTCAGATCCGGGGCGAGGGCCCCCACGGCCACCGCGCCCCACAGTCACCACCCGCCGCCGCCTTGCCACCCGCGTGGCCAAGGGGGACGGCCAGCACCAGCGACGCCGCGAGCTGAAGACGACGATGCACCACCGCCCGAGGCCGCCGCCTCGGCTCCAGAGCCCCTGCGCGAAACAGGCGGACAGATCCTCACCACCACCCTCCCCGGCGGACGCGCGGCTTTTCGGTGACCCCCTCCGGTGGTGGCGAGGGAGAGGAGAAGGGGGGAGGGGGGCCGGCGGCGGCTAGGGTTAGCGCCGCCCGAGTCGCCCCTGCGGGAGCGAGGCGGGGGCCTTCGGACGGTTCCCAAAATACCGCAAGGTGAAGACCGAGGAAGCACAACTACTTGACAACCTAAAATCAATGCCCATATCTCCAGATGTTGCCTCAAAGTCTGAGTGCACACTGATACACGTCTCCAACATATTTATATTTTCTGATTGTTTCATGCCATTATATTATCAATCTTATATGCTTTATACATCATTTCATATCATTTTTATGAACTAACCTATTAATTCAGTGGCAAGTGCCAGTTGTTGTTTTCTGCATGTTTTTGGTTTTACATAAAATCCATACCAAACAGAGTCCAAATGTGACGAAACTTTTTGACAATTTTTTCTGGACCAAAAGAGACCCGGGAAGCTTCGGGGGTAGTCCAGAAACCAGACGAGGAGACGGCAAGGCAGCACGGCGCGCCCTGCGGGGGTAGGCGCGTCGTGCCCCCTGTGGACCCCTCGTGGCTCCGTCTGACCTAATTCCAGCGCTATAAATTCCCAAATATTTTAAAACGTTGGGAGCGAGACCCGAAACAATTATTCCGCTGCCACAAGCCTCTCTTCTTCCATGATCCCATCTAGAGGCCTCCGCTTGTACTTTGCCAGAGGGGGAATTGATCATGGAGGGCCTCTACATCAACCTTGCTGCACCTTCGATGATGTGTGAGTAGTTTCTCACAGGACCTCGCAGTAGCTAGATGGCTTTCTCTCTCTCTCTTTGATCTTCAATAATGTTCTATTCGGAGTTCTATTCGATGTAATCTTGTTTTGCGGTGTGTTTGTTGGGATCCGATGAATTGTGGGTTTATGGTCAGATTAGTCATTGAAAGTAATTGAGTTATTTCTGAACTTTATTATGTGTGATTGTCATAACTATGTAATGCTTTCCAATCTATGAATTTTCTTTGGCCAAGTTGATGATTAGATCTTCAGTGGAAGTGCATAGTAGTAGGTTCAATCATGCGGTGTCCTCACCTCGTGACAGAAGGGGTAGAGAGACACGTATTTGTGTTGTTGCTACTAAGGATAAAACGATGGGGTTTGATCATATTGATTGATCTTATTTTGTCAACATTATGTCATCATGCTTAAAGTATTACTCTGTTTGTCATTAACTTAATACGTAGAGAGGCAAGCATAGAAGCACCCTCGAAGTGGAGTAATAGTAGTAGGCGTCAGTAAGTTTAACGGTCTACTTGTCATGAACGTAACGCCTATGTACTGATCATGCCATGAATAACATCATAATTATGCGTGTTTCTATCAATTGTCCAACAGTAATTTGTGTACCTATCGTTTGTTATGTTCTTGAGAGAGATGCCTCTAGTGAAAACTATGGTCCCCGGTGTTGGGGAACGCAGTAATTTCAAAAAATTCCTACGATCACGAAAGATCTATCTAGGAGATGCATAACAACAAGACGAGAGAGTGTGTCCAGGTACCCTTGTAGACCGAAATAGGAAGCGTTTAGTAATGCAGTAGATGTAGTCGAATGTCTTCACGATTCAACCAATCCAAGTACCGAACGTACGGCACCTCCGTGTTCAGCACACGTTCAGCACGATGATGTCCCTCGAGCTCTTGATCCAGTTGAGGACGAGGGAGAGTTCCGTCAGCACGACGGCGTGGTGACGGTGATGATGAAGTTACTGGCGCAGGGCTTCGCCTAAGCACTACGACGATATGACCGAGGTGTGTAACAGTGGAGGGGGGCACCGCACACGGCTAAGACAATTGATCTTGTTGTGTCTTTGGGATGCCCCCTCCCCCGTATTTAAAGGAGGGGAGGAGGAGAAGGCCGGCCAAGGGGGGCGCGCGCCATAGGGGAGTCCAACTAGGATTCCCAATCCTAGTTGGAGTCCTCTTCCTTTCCAAGAGGGGGAGAGAGGGAAGGAGGAAGAGAGGGAGAAGAAAAGAGGGGGGCGCCGCCCCCTATATAGTCCAATTAGGACTTGCCATGGGGGGGGGAGCTGCCTCCCCTTGTGGCCCTTCTCTCCTTTCCACTAAAGCCCATTAAGGCCCAATACTTCCCCGGGGGGTTCC